>NW_003307606.1:13471-179601 GCF_000143455.1 Volvox carteri f. nagariensis | reverse complement strand
CACACTTACCCGCAAGCCCCTCCGCCGCCTCCTCATCCATGCTGCCGCCGTACGACATGTCACGGAGGTCGCCCTCCCCTCCCGCCGCCTTCTCACACGCCTCCTTCGCCACGTCTGGCGGGTACGACACCAGCCCCGCCGCGGCCTCGGCCTCTACCATATTAGTCGCGTGCACAGCGGCCTGGAACATGGAAGGGATGTGTACGACGGTGAGTACGGCGAAACACAGGAGAGGGACGAGACACGGGGGGTCCATTATATGCAGGAGACGATTGCGATGGGGGTAAAGGGCGGGGTTTTGTACATAACACCTGGCTGTGGGGTGTGCGCATATTGTGTTTTTTCGACAGCGGCACGCGGCTCTTTCCCCGGAGTTCATATCCCTCTGACTTGTGGAGTAAACACAACATACGGCTGGTGCACAACCGGGAGCAGCTCCCCATGGTACCGTCTCTGTTCGGGTTTTACACACCCCCTCTGAAACCACCCACGGCTTTTGCCAGGTTGACCATCAACACAACATCCAACACACACAGCTACAGCAGCCACTGCGACAAATCTCCTATCCAGTACGTAATCCAGCGATAATCCAATCACCTTGTAGCCCTCGGGATTGGTCTCCCGGGAAGGGGCCCTGCAGGGCGTGTGACCGCCGCCGCCGCCGCCGCCTTCCTCCACGCCGCCGCCCAGCTTGCCAATGCTGGCGTCGCCGCCGGCACCGCCGTCACCACTGCTGGGCAAGTCCCGTATCACGTCACGTACGGCACGACGGACGCTGAGTCCACTAATGAGACCTGAGTCCGCCACGACAAGTGAGCCGCTGGCGACGTCACCGCCGCCGATGCTGACGTCGCCGCCGCCACCGCCGCCGCTAGGTCCTGCCGGCGGCGGCAGCGGCCTGGGCTCTTCGGATGTATCGTCTTTACCGCCGCCGCCGCCGCCGACGGCGGCTGCGGCTGCCTCCGCGGGGTGCTGCTGCTGCTGCTGCACCAGTAGCTCAAATGCCACTTGTGCAGATTGGCGCTCGACTGCCAGATCTTTTAGCCAATAGTGAATGCCGCCCATTCCAGGGCCCCAGTCGCGCCGCCGCCGCCGGGGGCCCTGGCCGATAGCGGCGGCGGCCGTTGCGGTGGCGGCGGCCCTGGCGGCGATTGAGGCGGAGGATGAAGTAGTGCGTTTGGTGTCGCTGCTGACGTCGTCCTCGTCCGTGCTGCTGCTGCTGGCGGCGGCGCCGCCGCTACCACTAACACCGCCGCCACCGCCACTGCTGCCGCCAGAAAACCCAGCACCGCCGCCACCGCCACTGCTGCGGAATGACTGTGGGGAACTTCCCAGTAAACCACCACCAACGCCACCAGCGGCGGCTGTTGTAGGCACCGGTACGGCGGTCGTACCAGAAGGAAAGGAAGACGCAACGGATGCAATGACACCGGCAGACAAGGCCGCTGCTGTGTCATCTACCGCTGCCGCCGCTGCCGCCTCCACTGCCTTCAGCACCACAGCCGCTAGCGTTCGCGGTGGCGGTACGACTGGTACCTCCTCCTCTTCCGCCCCCGCCGCCGCCGCCGCCCCCGCCGCTGCTGCTGCTTCCTCCGGCCAGGATCTCCCCAACCCTTGTCCGGGGGGCTCCGGCACGCCCGGGTCACAATCCGCCTCCGCTGACGCCTCTGCCGCCGCCTCCTCCGTCACCGCCGGTATATCCTCGTCCACGGCCATGTGCGCAATATCCCCGGGCGGTTCAAACCGCTGCGCCGCGGCGGGAGCCCCCGTCGGGCCGCCGGGCAGATCTGCGGCGGCCTGGATGTCCGCCAACGTCCGTTGGGATTCCAGCTGTAGCTCGGTGGCGGAGGCCGCCGGGCTGCTGCTGCTGCTGCTGCTGCTGCCGCTAATGGTGTTCACTTCCCAATCCAAGTCGAATTGGTCCGTCAGAATGGTCTGTTTGATCTGCTCCATGTCCCGGTCGCTCAAGTAGTCACTGCTGGACCGGCCGCCGTCGGCAGTAGCAGCTGTCGCCACCGCCGCGGCGTCACACTTGTCGCTGCGGGCTGCTGTTCCTAGCGGATCGGAGGCGGCGGCAGCTGTCGAGCTAGGCCCTACCGCTCTCCTTCCACCGCCCTCCACCACTATGTCTCCCCCAGTCGACCTGTCCACCGCCTGCAGCCCACGCTGTGCCTGCGCCACGTCAGCAGCTCGGCTCAGGGCCCCTCTCTCCTCCTCCTCCTCCTCCTCCTGCTGCCCTTCTTCCTCCTGCCCTTCCTCCTGCTGTTGCTGGGGCTTCTCCAGCTGCCTCAAGATTCCGCCCATCACCTCCTCCACAGCCTCCCCGCCCTCCGCCTCGTCTGGTGGCACCGGCCCCCGGGCTAAGTGCTGCTGCTGCTGCTGCTGCTGCTGCTGCTGCTGCTCGGCCACCATGGTTGCGAGCTCCGCCGCCAAGCGCTCCGAAACCTCGTCTACCTCCATGCGCCGCTGCGCCGCCAGTAGCAGATCACTTTCCATAGAGACAGCGACGGATTGGGTGGAGAAGCTGCTGGCGGCGGCGGCGCCGTCGCTGTGAGCGCCGTCGCCGCCGCCGCCTTCTTCGACGATAGCGTCACCGAGCCCTTCTGTCTGTAGCCCGTTTGGCGGTTCAATCACGTTGCCTGCCACGGCATAAGCGGGATGGGAGGTGGCCGCCGGATGGGTAGTGGAAGTCTCGGATGGCTGCGACGCGATCGTCGCGGTGACGGCTGCGCTGTCGTCCGCGTGCTTCCTGGCGTCGGAATTCGGCCCAAGACTCGGATTCGCGGCCGGGGCAGTGCGGCGACCTCCCGGCCTCCGACCTCTCGTGCCGCTGGAGCGGCCGTCCCGCGGCGGCGACGTCGCGGATGGGTTCCCGGCGGAGGTGTCGACGGCGTGCAGACCGTCCGAGTTGGTAAAGGTGTAGGTGACGGGAGGCGACGTTGCGGGACGTACGTCTTCCGCCGCCGCCGCCGCTGCCGCCGGTACGACGTTCGCCGGCGCGGCACCTGCGCTTGGTGTGGTCCTTGGTGCGGTACGACCATCAGCCACCTCGGCAACGGCTCTCGTGACTTTGTCCACTGGCCTAGCCGCCTGGCGGCTGACAGCCTGGCCGCGTGTCCTGCAGGCTACAGCCTTGGGGGGGCTGGCGGGGGCGGCGGCGGACTCCTGTGGCTTGCCCGCTGCAGCCTCGGTGCCAGTACCGCTGCTTGCGCTATCGCCGCCGCCGTCGTTGTTCCCGCCGTCATCCTTTCGCACCTTCTTCCTCCCTTTACCGCTCTTCTTCTTGTTGCTGCTACTGCTGTTGCTGCTGCTGCTGCTGCCAACGGTGTCGCCACGCTTAGCAGCCGGTATGGGTGCTGCCAACGCCACGCGGCGGCGGCCAACCGTGGAATTCTTCAGCGCCAGCCGCGGCGGCAACGCATGTACGGCACCCGAGGACGCCAGCGACGGTGATGACGACGACGCGGAGACAAGCAACGTCCCCTCGCCGGCCCCGCCGCCGCTGCTCATGGCTGTACTACATGTCATCTTCACGCCACATCGCCATGGTGGCAATGCCCGGAGGGGTACGCATGCCGGCGACAGGACTCGGAGCCTAGGGAACTGGAAGCCAGGCGCCACACGGAAGTACGACAGCAATGCTCCACGGCCGTGCCGTCCCATCATGCCTAACTGCGGCGCGACGATCCCGGACAGGGCGCCGCCGCAACTAGCAGGACCGACGCCTCCGCCTCCGCCGTCGATACTGCTGGCCGAAGCAGCTGCTTGGGTGGGTCCGCCAGCCCTGCCGCCCCACGCAGCTGGGCCAGACCCGCCTCCCGTCTCCAACGACCCACGGGTCATGCCCTCGTCGTCATCAGGCCTGCCGCCGCCGCCACCACCGCCGTACTCTCCAAGCTGCTCCTGACAGGTCCCCACGTCCGCCCAGCCCAATCCATGCGGGAGGGGGACCTCCTCGTTCAGGGGTCCTGCCGTACCGCCGGCGGCGAAGAAGGAATAGCAGTACGGCTCCTTGTGGAGGCCGATGTCGCGCCTGTGCTGCCGCTGCACGTGATTCACGCTGTGTCGCAAATGGTGGTGCTCTGTGTGGCCCCTTGAATGCTTGACGTGTGACGTTGCCTTGGCCGCAAAGCCGGGTGCGACAGCATCGTCGCCGCCACCGTACGGACATACCCACGCGCCAGCTTCCGCCTCCGCCTCCGCAAGCTCCCCGTCGCGCGAGCGCCCAGCGATGAACAAATCCATGCCGTACTGCTCTATCTCCTCGGGCGATAGCCCAGAGGCCTCCGCCGCCGCCAGAGCCACCGCCACCGTGTCGGCTGCCATGTCGTACAGCTCGTCCTGCCGTACAGCTGGTGCACGGCTGCCGTGCGCCAGCGGTATGTCCACCAGGCAGGCCTCGTCCACGCTCACGACGTCATGGGCGGTGGTGCGTGAGGGCAGAAGAGAGCGATGCAGCTCGTGTAACGCCGGGGAGAGGAGATAACAGCGCCCAGTCGGAGTTGAACTGCAGACTTCCTGTTGGGGCAGAAGCGGGATACATGCATTGGAGATGGCGTGGGAACAATTTGCCATATCCACCAACGAGCAGCCGAGCAGCTCCAAGCGCGCCCACACGAGTATGTATACTTCTTTCCTTGCCACCAACCAAACGACCCGGGGTTCATCACAATACACTGCCTGGGAACGGAAGGACCAGTCGTCCCGTCCCGGTCACAGGAGATGATGGGGGAGAGGGGTGCCGCACAAATAGATGCAACGAAAGAACTCCAGTCCCGTTCCTTACGGGATACATAACATATAATACATTATATAATAATAATAACAATCTACGTATTACAGTATAATATATACTAACATATCATAACATACTTGTATTTACATATATACATATGTACATACATTTTATATATGTATGCGTTCGCGTCATGATTGAGGCTCAAATGAGGCGCTTAATATCCTTTGTCTTGCCTGCTGTAAAACGCCCCTCCCCTGAAACAATCACCCAATAAACTCCCCACGCACAACGCACAAGCAGCAAACGTCCTCCTCTCTTCTTCTCCCTTGCTTAAATTCTTACTCTACCGGGCCCTTCTTACTGGAGGCCTCAACCAACCATCACCCCTAGAGGACCTCCACCCCCCCACCCAGGCACCCACCGGCGGCTCGTCAGATGAGCCCGACACGGCGGCGGCCCGGGCGGCGGCGAAGCGGCGGTTGGGCGCTGCCGGGTGTGCCGCCGCCATCGACAATTCCCCCTGCGTGCCCTCGCCGGGATGACGACTGGTGTGCTGCTGTTGCTGCTGCTGCTGCTGCCGGTCCTGGTGATGGTGGTGGTGCTGCTGCTCATGGTGAAACTGAGGTTGCTGTTGCTGCTGCTGCTGCTGCTGATGCCATGCCTGATCGTCGTGATGATGATGGTGTTGATGGTGGTGTTCGTGGTTCTGTTGGTGCTCGTGCAGCTGCTGCTCCTCCTTACCCTCTGGGTGGTGATACAGGTTGTGGTTATGATGATGGTGCTGCTGCTGCTGGGAATGAAGTAGTTCAATGTTGTTGCTGTTGCTAAGTTGCTGGAGCTGCTGGTGCTGGAGCTGGGGCTGGTGCTGGTCATTACGGTGGATATCCGCGAAGCGCTGCTGCGGGTGGTGCTGGGGGTGGTGGTGGTGGTGGTGGTCTTGGTCCCGGTTCTGGCTCCGGTGCTTCTCACGTTGCTGGTCGTAGCTCTCAGCGTGTTGGCGATCTGGGTCATCTGGGTGACCGTTTGGGTGCCGATGCTGCAGATATTGCTGGTTATCCTGCGACTTAGCCACGTCACCCTGACGTGGGCTCCACGTCTGCGGCTGCGGCTGCGGCGGTAGGCCCCGGGCCCCACCGGGCGCCGTGGCCGCCGCAACCGCTTGGGGGCCGCCCGGTGCGGGAACTGGCCCCGGGGCCAGGCCCAGGCCCAGGCCCAGGCGGTGTGAGGAGGAAGAAGCCCTAAAGGGCTGCGCGGCACTGGTGCTGCTTGAGCCACGGCTGTCTGGCGCTGCAAAACGTGTTGTGGCGGTGGCCCGCATGGTGATATGATGATGGTGGTAGTGCGTACGTAATCTGTATGATGTGTATGTGCTGATGGGACTGTTGGGAGAGGTGTCCGCTGCAAATGCGGTGAAACGCGGAGGAACTAGCTACGCGCTGATCGATGCCGATAGACGGGGATGGCTGTGGCCCTCGAGCGTCTGTTGTCCCAAGCTTTGGTCGCTCCGTGTGATTGCCCTTGCTGCCGTCGTTGAAAGAGGAGGAAGTTGTTGCTGGTCCCTGAATAAGGCCACGTGGTAGGTCGTGCTGGAAAAATATGAAAAAAGGGTAAAAGAAAAATCGGGGGAAGCGGCTAGTCGCCGAAAGAACGTGTCGTGAAGGAATGCTAGCTTTTTCTCCAAAAAGGCCGCTTCATCGAACATGGGTCTTCACCTGTGAGCGTCAGATTTTCTTACCAAGTTGTGACTTGTAATTCGGCGCTGCCGGCGGACTGCCTTCTATCGTTTATAATCCTTGCTTCCGTTAAGTGGCGGAGATATTAGGGCCCGGAACAGGCCACCGCTGTCGCAACCTTGCGCCGAAACGACACCGGGAGTTGGCTGTTTCGGAAGCGCCGGTGCCGCTGCTGCTGCTGCTGCTGCTGCTGCTGAAGCGGATAGCTCGACATGAACGTGAGGATATGTGCAGCTGACGTAAAAATCCCTGTAGAAGTGTTCAAAGCTCCGGAGAAATTCGACGACATGGCTCCAGTCGCGTAGCTCTGCAACGTAGGTTTACGTTAAGCATGTCCTGTACGGCGCTGACGCAAAGCGCAGGAAAAAGACTTCGTCCCGACAATCCAATTGTTTGCGTCCAATTCCTTTCCAGCTGCAAACAAAAAATGCTTCATACAGCATACTCGGACAGCATACTAGTTGAGATTTTCGGACTCCTGAGTGAAAACTGCTTGCTCTAAAAAACAGATGCTCGCCGCAATCCTAAAGTGCGGAACTGCGACATAAAGCTTGGAACTATCTTATTTTTTTCTGGAAAGAAAATTTGGGGAGATTTCTTTAGTTTAATTTGGGCAGCTTAGGGGATAAAAATGTTCAAGTCCAAAAGCGCCAACCTCTTGCATGATTTGAAGCCCAAGAACTACCCCACGGATGCCTCTCAATACGAACTTCTCGAGGAGTGCGGAGCCGGGGTGAGAATAATAAGGATTGCCTGATACGGCCGCCAACAGCGACGGCACGCTGAGACCGGCATGTGGCAACGCGTGCGAGCGCTCCTTACCGACCCGTGGGTCACCTTATTTCCTGGGGGCCTTGCAGCACAGCCTAATAATGAAAAGTCCATGCCATCCCTGCGATATTGATAATTCCAACATGACTTGGTTTTGAATTGTCGGACGGGTCATGCTTGGGCGATTTTCCATGCATATTAGGCAAGGGTGCCTTTTACCGCGTTGCGCCTTGGACGTAGTGGAAGCTACATAATTGATACGGAGTACCTCGCCTTGGCTTAGCCAAAGTTGTACCTATGTTCTAATGCGCTTAGACTCACTCGCTTTTCCCTATCCTTAAAATATGTGTTTCATATGAAAACATGTATTTACCGCACAGCAAACAAAACAGAATCTAGCCGCTTACTGTCAAAGGCTGTCAAAGCCATCACCTGTTTTCTTCCCCGTTCAACCTTCACCATCGGTTTTCCGTTGGTCGTCTTGCCTCGAACGTTCCAAACCACTGCCAACGCCGGCTTAACTGCCTGAGCCTAGCGGGGGCCCTCATCCATCCCCGCTTGACGGGCAGTTGACAGTTGACAGTTAGCGGCTGCTTTATCTGAGTGTCACATTCTGAGGTCTCGTTTCCGTTACCTACTAACGCCCCAGCACGCGCCGTCCCGGGGGCCTTCCCCCCCTCACCCCCCCCCCCAGGTCACCTCCACGGTCCACCGCGCCCGTTGCCTCCCCCTCGGAGCGGTGGTGGCCATCAAGCGATGCAACCTGGACCTCTCGGATGCCGACCTGCAGGTAGAGGTAGCGGGGAGGGCAGGAGAGAGGGATAAGGAATGGATTTCCATTGCAAGCCGGCGGAGCTGAGGAAGAGTCCGTAGTGCGGGGAGGGGCCTGGGCTGGGCTGGGCTGGCCCGGGCTGAGCGGAGTGGCGCGGAATGCGGGAAGAGGGCGGGAGGAGGGCGGGCGGAGGGCGGGAGGAGGGCAAGAAGGAAAAATGTGCGAATGGGGGGGACGAGTGGGCTGGAGGGCGGACGGCATCTCCAACGAGCGAGCGGTTCTCCTTCAACCAAAAAACATCCTTCAGTTTCCCACCCCACACACACCAGCAATGTCCGAAGGTGCTTATTTGGTTTTTAACGCGCGTCGGTGTATTTACGTGTCTGTGTGCGTGTGTGTGCATATGTATGTATGTATGTGTATATACGTGTAGGTGGTAATTGAGGAGGTCGCCATCATGAGGCGCTACCAGCACCCCGCAGTGCTGCCGCTGCTATGCTCCTTCGTGGCGGACAGCGAGCTGTGGCTCGTTATGCCGTACATGGAGGTACGTTGCACGGAATGTACGACACGCCGATTCCAACATACAGAAGAATTATAGCCTTTTACCTGCACGCTGATGGCGGAAAGGCCGCCATCATACACAGCAGGAGGACAACCCCGGCCTTGAGCGATATCGACCCGCCTCGATACTGCTGCGCCGCCCCACCCGTTTATAATTGCCCCCTGCCCACCCGCATCGCTAATCCCAACCTCTGTCCCCGTTTCGCGCGGCTCTGCTTGCCTCTGTCTCTTGCCTTGGTTCCGGGGGGTGTATGCAAGGGCGGCTCCGTGGCTCACGTGATGCGCTACGCCCACAATGACGGCCTGGAGGAGCCCGTCATCGCCACCATCGCCAAGGAGGTGCTGAGGGCGCTGGATTACCTCCACAAACAGGTGCGAGAGGTCAGCGGTATACGACGCTATAACATGTAGAAATACGAGTAGCGAGTATGGACTAAACGTTTGACAGCGACAGCAATAAGAACACGCTCCCCCTCCCCCTCCCCCTCAGCACTTTTTCCCTGGCAGTAGCTTCACTCGCTTGGGGTTCGTCTTGCCCCCTCCCCCTCCCCCTCCCCCTCCTAGGGCGCAATCCACCGGGACGTCAAGGCGGGCAACATCTTGCTGGGGGGTGACGGCACCGTGCGGTTGGGGGACTTCGGGGTCAGCGCCACCATGGAGCGCTCCGGCAGCTGGGGGCACGACCTGATGAGGAGGAGGACGCTGGTCGGGACGCCCTGCTGGATGGCGCCGGAAGTCATGGAGGTGCGAGGTGGAGGTGCGAGGTGGAGGTGCGCTCAGGCCCGGCTGGCCTCACTAGGGCGGGCGGGGCGGGGGGGGGCGGGGCGGGGCGGGGCGCTGCCGACGCTGGCTGTAGATTTTGCCCCTTTGTCACCTATAATGTACCACGCATGTACCTAAAGTTCGGTCCGTCCGTATGTATGCATGTATGTATGTCATATATGCCCATGTCCTATGACATCGCGCGCCCGTTTCAGTGTTGTCTCGTCCTGACTGACTGACTTACGGATGGACGGATTGCCGGGGCCTCTACCCGGCCGGCGGATCGCAGGAGAGCGCCTACAACGACCGGGCGGACATCTGGTCATTCGGCATCACGTTGCTGGAGATGGCCCATGGGTCGGCGCCCTTCGCAAAGCTGCCACCCCTCAAGGTACACGCAGCAGCCGGCTGCATGTACGTACGCATGTACGTATGTACGTACAACGTACAGCACCAGCCTATCCTAACGTTCGCGACATCTGCCAAATGTATGCGTGCACTGTGTGTGTATGGTGGGGGGGCCCCCCGGCGGGGGCCACGCACGGGGCGTGCACCGGCCAGGGGAAGAACTTTCCCTCCTCAAAAGGGCTCCAGGAACCCGCACTCCCGCTCTCTTTAGCAAGCAGCCATCTTGGCCCCCGGCTGGGCCCCCTTCCCTACCCAAGCCAATCCAAGCAACACACGCGTACAACCCTGTACGACGGCGCGGGGTAACCGTGTGACTTCGGCGGTCCGTTGTTGAACTGCAGGTGTTGATGTTGACGCTGCAGAACCCGCCTCCCCAGTTGGAGGACCGCGTGGGGCAGAGGACCTTCTCCAGGTGGGCGAGAGGAGAGGAGATGAGTGGGGGAGGACAGGAGGTGGCATGGAGGCGGATCCAGGTGCATGTGTATTTCCCCTCCACCGACAACGCGATAACTCATTTCAGCCACATCGCGGATAATAATGACTTCTTTGTATCGTTTCCTGTTGTTCTTGTTGTTGCTGTTATTGTTTTCCAAATTTGTCCCTTCCGCTCCTCTTCCCCCGGCCCCCCCTTGTCCGCCCTCCTTTCCCCCTTTTGGCAGCCCTAACCTCCCCTAACACCCTCCTTCCTAACTCCTTCCCTCGCTCCTACCCCCCCGCCCCAGGTCCATGCGCGAGGTGGTGGCGATGTGCCTCCAGAAGGACCCCATGAGGCGCCCCTCAGCCAAGCAGCTGCTGGAGCACAGGCTGTTCCGGACCCAGGCCCGTGATAAGGCATATATCGTCAAACACCTCCTAGCAGGTGCTAGGGTGCTAGGTGCTAGGGTGCTAGGGGTAGGGGTAGGGCTGGCTGACGGGTCTTTCATCCCGACTGATATAATAGTGGGTAGATGGGTAGGGGGTGGCTGGGTGGGTAGAAGTAGCCGGGTAGCAGGCTTTTCGTAGCCCAGGGCTCAGCAAAGAGCTTCCGACAGCCCTACCCCTATGTCGAGATGTGCCACTGCTACTGCTACTGCTACTGCTACTGCTGCAGCTGCAGCTGTTCTGTTTGTCCACGGGGGTGGTGTATGCGCCCATGGGGGCCCAACCGAGGAACCCCATGAACTGGAAGTTGGACGATTTGCGTCTGCACTCTTGCATGTGCATTATTACCATGCAATCCGCTCTTTTGCATCTGGCAGCAATCATGGCCGTCGCGCTGTCGTCACTATTGGCGACTGCGTGCATGCAGACATACGTACAGACGAGATAAACAGTCAAGATCAGTGCAGCAAGATCACGTGTATTGCTTTGGGCCTCGCCGAAACGCCTGATACCCTCCGGCGCAGGACTGCCACCCCTCACGGAGCGTGTACGGCAGCTGAGGGCGGGGTACGGCGGGCGAGTACCCACGCAACAGGCACACAACCGGGAGCTGCGCAGCAGAGTCAGGTGGGGAGGGTCGGGGGGCCAGGGGGAGTCGGCTTGCCAGCTGTCTGCGGATAGATGCGTGGGCGAATGGGTGGGTGGGTAGATGGGTGGGTGGGATAACGGTGAGAGGTTGGAGTAAAGAGGTTGTCGTTCTGGTGGAAGTGATGACGTGAACAGTTAAGACACTGGCTAGAGAGGACCTTTTGCTGCCGCGCGCCTTCTCCTCTGCACCGCAGCTATATGAGCGGGGTGCTCAATTGGGATTTCGACCTCCCATTGTCGGGGACCGACAGCGGCGGGGGCGGCGCCGGTGGTAGCAGTACCGGCAGCATGCACGGCGGCAACAGAGTAAGCAGCAGTAGCAACGGGCCGAATTACGGCTCCTGTACTGCACACGATGGCGGCAGTAGCGTCGGCGGCAGCAACGGCGGTGGCGGCGGGGACGCGGCAGTGCATCCGCATTTAGCCAGCGTACCGCCTACGCCAGCACCGCCGCCGTACAACGGCGGGACAGCAAGTCCCGTGGCAGCCACCGCCGCCGCGGGCTCTCCGGCAGAGCCCGCCCGGCCGCCGTCACCGCCGCCAGCGGCTCCCTTGCCGTCGTCGCCGCCAGGTGCAACGCTCACGGAGCTGCACCTGCCGCATACTTCGCAGGTCTCTGGCGCTCTGGCCAAATCCGCCTTCGCAGACGCCGCGAGGAACGCAACCACCGCCGCCGGCCCCAGCGGCGGCGTCGCTGCTTCGGAGCTGCCGTCCCGGCGGCCTTCTTTACGAGGTAGCGTGTCCCTCCCTGACTTAAAGCAGCAGAATCACGGGCCGCAGGCGAGTGTCCCGGCAGCGGTGGCGGCGCCACTGCCGCCGCTGCGGGAGCAGGAGGTCCAGGCGCAGCCACAGCAGCATCAGCAGCAGCAACAGCCGTACGGTCCACCGTCGGAGGCGGCGACGATCTCTGCAGGGGTGCTATCAGGCCGCCCGGCGGCGGCCGGCGGCGGTGGACGAGCCAGCGGGCTGAGGGTCAGCTTCGCGCCTGGCGTGCCCGACGGCAGCAGCGGCGGGGCCAGCCCCAGCGGCGGCGGCGTCATGCTACGAAAGGGTCGCTTTCAAGTAGGGATTAGGGTTGTTAGAAGCCGCGATGGGGTGTAAGACGAACCACTGACGATTGAAGCAGATACCAGAGACATACGATGGGGGGTTTACGCCGCTATGGCTGTGGGATACAATTTCGGAAGGTTTCCATATTGCTAGCTAAGCTTCTTGGAGTTTTTCAGCGAGCACACCGTAATGCCCATGGATTCCTTGCATGCGCGTGCATCGTTGACTTCAGGTGTTTCGTAGTACGTACTTCCCTGATACGTTCCTGTCATCTGCCCTATCACACCGATTTTGTCCGTTTTTGAGAATAGTACGGTTGTTTTCGTCGTACAGGTGTACGAAACAACCCAGCCTGTTCCCAGGCCGGCCACGGCGCCGCTGCCGTCAGCTATCAAGAAGCCGACGGTGCCGCCGCCGCGTCCCCCGCCTTCCGGTGGTGCGGTCGCCGCCTCCAGGGTGGACATGCCGCCGTCGTCACCGCCGTCGGGTCTACAGCTGGCGATCGTCGCCGCCGTCAGCACCACCGCAGCGCCGACGAAGGACAAGGTGACGCAGGCGGCACCAACCCCCCCGGCCTTGGCACTCGCCGGCCCTCAGCTGCCGGCAGCGTCGCCGGCGGCGCGCTTCAATCCTCTGTACGGCGCCTGGTGCGACATGGTGCTGCGCAGCTTGCTGTCTGCAGTACGCGACCACGATGCGTCGCTGCAGCTAGCGTTGGTGCTGACGGCGGCGGCGCCGCCACAATACGTCCCGAAGCTGCAAATGGCGGCGCTGTCAACGTGGTCAACGGAAGAGCCGCCGCCGCAATCATCCCCGCCGCAGCCGCCGTTGTCGTCGCACCAAGGCGGGACCCAACAGAAATTGCCGCCACCGCGGCCCCCGTCGCCGTCATCGCTTTTAGCCTCGCCACCTCTGGCCCATCCAACGCCTCGCCGGGCTACAGCTCCAGTGGAGCCGAGCATCCTAATGGCTGATGACAGGACCCCCTCATCGCCACCTTCGCCGTCAGGTTCACGGCTGTTAACCCCACGGCTATCATCATCGGAGCTGGCGGGACATCGAGTTGCCAGCAGCCATGATGGCAGCGCGGATTCCCACAGCGTTCCGCTGCAGCTACAGCAGGGACAGCTCCCGTCGCGGCCGCCATCGTCGTCGCAAACTCCCGACCTGAGCTGGCGATTGCCACATCAACAACCGCGACGACTGCTAGTCCCGTCACTTTACCCGCCGGTGGGACTGTACGGCGATGACCTGAGCGAATCTGGCAGTGATTCAGATGGCAATGGGAGTAACTTCAGCGGCGGCGGCGGCGGCGGCGGGAGCGTCAGGAGCCACCGCAGCGTCGGCGGTACGAGCACCGCCAGCGCCCGCAGCAGCGTCTTCAACGGCCGCGGCGGCGGCGCCAAGCTTGTGGTCGTAGAGGTAGATGAAAGCCATCCAGATTATGTTGGCCTGGCGGAACTCTACGGCGACAGCCATAGCTTGGCTTGGGCGCCGTCGTCGAGCCTGCTGCAGCCGCTGCTAGAGGCCATGCCGCGGGAGGTGGAACGCGGCGCACGGGAAGTGCCGCTGCCCGCGGCCACGGCGATAACAACGGCAGGTTCACCGCCGTCGTCACGATCGCCCCCTGCTGGCGCCGCCGCCTCTGCTGTTACTACAGTTGCTCCAGCCGATGCGCAGACTGTGGAACGGCAGGACCACTCGTATGTAAACTCCCAACGCGATGCAAGTGCACAAGTGGACCGACAACAGCAACGGCAGCAGCGACAGGGTCAGACATGTACAGGTGCTACAGCCTCTGAGGCAGCTGATAAGGCTGTCGGCAGGGCGGGCGGAGGACGCGGAGATGCGACGATGGCAGCGGCACTTCCGACGGGGGTGACGACCCTGCGGGACGCCTTGCCTTCGCTGCTAAAGCTTGGGCCTCCTACTCCGCCGCACAGGCCGCTGAGCCGGGCACTTGTGGCGTCGCGCGCTACCGCTGTGGATTCCTGTGAAGGTGGAGTTGGAGAGCGCACGGAGGACGGGGGGATGAGTAGCGGCAGAAGTGGCGGCGGAGGCGACGGTACCGGTCCTGCGTTTGCCAACGGCAGCAGCAGCGGCAGCAGCAAGGATGCGCAAGCCGCGACTGCTGCGGTTGAGGCTCGGAAACCACCGGTGCCGTACTCTGAATCAACAACAAAGCCCGCCGTGCCAACGGTATCAACCCCCGGGACTGTCACTCCGTCCGTGCTTTTCGCTGCTGCTGCCCGGGGTCAAGTTTTGCGGCCTGAGGCGGCGGCGTCACCATCGCCGCCGCCAAGGCCGCGTTTCTTCTCAGCGGTGGCCGCCAGTGCCGGACCCGTGGCTCCCGACGTCACCAGCCTGTCAGGCGATACAACTCCCGCGCTTACCGCAACGGAATCTGGACCTGGACTAGCGGCTCAGGATCGACCTACGACTCGTGTGTCCGAACCTTCTGGTGAAGGCGCCGCCACGCCTTCGAAGGCAGTGCAGCCGGCGACAACAAGCCCGTTGCCGGCGCTGACGTTGGCAACTCCGCCCGCCAGGACCGCTAGGGCCGCCGCAGCTGCGGGGCGTGGTGTTGCGAAGGGAAGATTCATCGTCTTAGACGAACGGACGTAGCATTATAATAGACGAGAACCGGCTCGCCGCCGGCTGGCGAGGGAATAGAGCTGATGGGCCTGCTTGGCAGTCCACATGGCGGCGCGTGAACATTTTAGGAGGAGAGTGCTGCTGTTATCGTGTGTGTTTTTGGGGGAAGGAAAGACGAGCAGGTGACCGGGGAGGAATGCGGGCTGGGCCTTGTCCGCCGTAGGGCTCTCCTGAAGAGGTGAGGGGGAATTGTGGCGGGGTCCAAGGGACTGAAGAGATGGTAAACCCCTAAAATATCGACTGGGCAAGGATGGAAATGAAGAGTTGCATTCGGCACCCTATTGCCATTGAGGGTACCGCAGTGCGACGGTCGTTTGAGATGGGGGGCGGAGTATAGCGGGAGGTAAGGCCCTCACAATCTGAGGTTGACAATTAGTAGGAGGTGCAGACATGCAGATGGGCATCACCATGTTGGGGGGCATTTATGATATGTGCGCTGAAACGATAGATCTTGTTGGTTGGGGATGGAATTCTGATGTGGCGCAAACCGTTGCACACGGAGGGTTGGCACAAAAAATGATGACGAAGTGGCGTTGGGAGAAGGGATTTTGCAGGGATTATGAGGAGACGGAGTGCATGGTGGAGGTGTACGCGGCGTGCGGTGCATGGTCTTGTTGGGGGATGGTTGAGCTTGTTCCTTATTGCGATGAGCGGTTGGGCTGTTGTTTTGCCCTGTTCCCGCTTCCTTTCCCCTGCTGCAGGGGGATCAGCAAGCATTTTTGCGCGTCGCGTCGTCGTCGATTGCAGGAGACCCGGATGGCCGAGGATTTAATCTCGATGCGATGATCTGGGTCGCCTGGTGCACGTTCAATGGCGTCCTCGTTCGTGCCTTGTCCGTCGATGCCCGTCCTTCAAACACGCAGCAACCATACCAGGGCGCCCAGTTTTCGAGTCATCATATGCACAGCTTTATTTGTGCTTGTTAGGACGTGTGAGGTGCTGGCCCCTAGTGCCCATGACGCTTGCAAGGAAATTGTCTGCTTCGCCGCGGTGTCACGGAAGCACGTCACGGCTGGAATAGTCGGTAGTCGGTCCTGGTGGGTGGTGGGTGGCTCCACACGCGCTGTTCGGCTCGCATAAGGCGGCACCCGGCTGCGGAAATTCCTATAATGCTGGGTGATGGGTGCAGACTTGTGCAGTCGTTTACCCACTCCTTAAAATGTCTGTATACAATCATGGAGGTTTGGGGCTAATACGGGATGGCTCTCAGATGCCCAACAGTTGACTTGACCGATCTGCAACCCAGTTGCAATACTCCATGGCGTGTGCTCCGTTCGTAATTGTAGCGGAAGTTTGTATTTTTTAACCATACTTGTTTGGTACGTCATGTGGGGTCTCGTCGCCTGGATTGGGGCTGTGGCGGCGGCGATACACGGAATGCGGAAAGGTGGCACCGAATGATGCAGCGTAGCAGTCTGAACACCAGTAAATTTGCATAAGAGAGCATCCTATAGATGCCTCCAGGCCCCTTCCAAGGGTATCGAAGACGGGGAGAGAAGCAGTCAGTCGTAAGTGTGCCCACCTTAGCAGAATTTGAAATTTTGGAAAACCTGTTGGCTTCAGTTTGACATCGGGGTGGCGTTTGTTGGGCATGGGTCCACACATTGATTCTTATGCAATTTGCGGAAGGTTGCACTTCCTCTGAGGAAGGACAGATGAAGGGTCGCCACGCTCCGTGGCAGTTCTCGTTAAATTGATAGGTATGGGATTTTCGGGGATACAGGTGACAGTGGAAAGGAAAAATGCGGTCCCAGATATGTGTTCACATGCGAAAAGGCCATAGGACGGTAGCTCATGATTTTCGAGTCCATAGAAACGTGGGGACGGATACTGGTCAAGGAAGGGGAACGGCGGATATCCAGGGAAATCTTTGCCTGAACTTGAGAAGTAAGGAAGCGTACACGAGAAGCACGGTCATCAACATCCTCAGCTCGGTCAAAGTGACCGAAAACCGTGGCTTCGGAGCGCGCGCGCAAAATTGGTTCCCTTGCTGTCGTCGTTTCCGCGTTGCGCAAAACAACCATTTTGACTATGACAAGTAATTTGCACATGTTTTCAAGCTTAGACTATAACCTTTGACCTTATGCTCTCGAAGCGTTTTCAACCCCAAACACACAAGGGACCAACTGCAGGAAGATACCTATCCGGCTTACGGCCGTCATAACTATCATTCATTTTGATTATGTATTAGGATAGCGTCATATGAACCGATGAAGCCCTTGATCCAGCATAGGTGTGACCAAAGGGCAAGGTGACATACTGACCAGGGCTTGACTTGGCATATGTGAACGACTTTGAGATGCTATTATGATGTCCAGAAAGCCGTGGCTGCGTCGCTCTTATGCACAGGGCTGCTGCGGGTCGTGCTATCCTGCAATTGGCAAATAATAACTTCTCTTGTCGTCGGTTGCGGGGCTGAGGATCATCTTACGTGGCGTATGCAATGTCTGCTATCAAGGCAAGGGGGCTTGGCATTCCGTGCAGGTCATCAGCTTTCCAACAGAAACTGCTTGCTGCAGCACGCTGCAGCCGAAACGTTACTGAGACTCTCGTAACGCGCCTTCGGCACTAGAATTGACAGCTTCTTCGTTCCCAATTACAGGACCATGACGCCTTTAATGCTGCCAACGACAGTGCTGTTGACATCGCGGACTTCTCCTACACGGCGGGAATTAAGCGGTGCAACTGCAAAAAGGCGCGATGCCTCAAGCTGTACTGCGTCTGTTTCTCGGCAGGTGGGTTTCTTTAACATGTTGCACATTATAGCTCCATGCTTGAGACGGCTGCTCTGGGCCCAAGCCACTGGGGTGGCATCCTTCGCTTGAAAGTGGAAATTGGAAGTGCGACGGTGGCTGTCATCAGGGTGCCAGCCATCTCCACCCAGCCGCCCTCAGCGCCTTTAACCGCACGTAGGCTTGTGGTATTCCAACGTAACGCTACACGCATCTCGGCGACTCGCCCTGGAGCAGCGCTGCAGTTCGTTGCAGTCCTTTTGACTCGGTGACTGCATCCACCATTTTTGTCAATGTCTTCTAGGTAACATGGCCATCACAGGGGCTTTCACACCAGCTGCGAACTCGCAACCTCCAAGCACAAATTTCACAATGACTTCAAGGAGTACAGCAGATTTTTCAAAGCACCATACGCTGCATGCAGCTTTTGGCAGTGGGAGGCTTTCTATACCTGCCCCACCCAACACCCCACAGCCCTAGCAAACCATCGCGGGCTCACCCAGATCGCAAGCAGCGTCCGTCAAGGGGCCCGGCTGCCCTAGCTCCATAAGCAAGCAGCAAGTGGCCTGCTGGCCGCACGTCGCCCGCTCCATCTGGGTCGCGTTTCATAACCTTATCCAGCGGCCGCATCACCCTTTTTTCTCTTGTCATAACACCCCTTGCAGGTGTGTACTGCAGCGACTGTGCTTGCCGTGAGTGCCTTAACACGCTTGACAACAGGGACCTGGTGCATGCGGAACGTACTAAGAAGTTGGCGGCCAGCCCGGGGGCCTTTGCGCCCAAGGTAAGACGCAGACTGTCACTGCTGCACACGGCACCGACCGATTGCTGAGCCCCGAAGCGGCGAAAACTGGGCTGGTGAGATGTCCAAGGGGAAATGCGCCAGGGTTAGGGCTGTGCCAAGCGGTTTGGTAAAGGAACGGACGTCTTAAGAGGGAACGGTAAAACGGGCGTCGCACGGTGAGGATTGGAGCCGGCTGGCGCCGAGGTGCCGCAACAGAAATGAGCATGCGATGTTTCGGGGCGGTTATGCGACGTTACCTGTTTGCCCTGGCTCACGTAACTCAAAGAAGGACTGGAACTACGCGCGCTACCGGGCGTCGGTGTTGATGCGTTATGAGCAAGAGTGTTCCGATTGCTCGGGCCCATGTACATGGTGGCCCCAGCCTCCACACAACCCAAGTGCGCACACAACGTTTCCGACATCCCGCAGGTGGAGCTCAAGGCAGAGGGTGAGATGGCGTGCCATAAAAAAGGCTGCCGCTGCCGCCGAAGCCGCTGCGTCAAGAAGTAAGTGGAAAGAAAAGCTTGCCGAATGCTAGACTTTGAAATCCTAGCACTTGTGTACATCGAACGCCCGATTCTGTCCTTTTGTGTTTTTTATTTAATGCATGTGTGGATGCTGTCATGGGTAACTGTGTTGTTGGGCCTGCGTGCCAGCGGCTGTCCTTGCTGTGTGTGTTCGGGGTGGGCTTTGGCTTGTACTTGTACCAAGCAGGTCGGCCTAAGTAGCGGCCGGCTTTTCGAACGCTGTCTGCTTGCTGGACCCACCGCTTCCGGCACGGTGGCCGATGTTAATGGTCCTGCAGGTATTGCGAGTGTTTCGATGCCCAGGTCTACTGCAGCGGATCTTGCAGGTGAGGAAAAGGTCGGGCAAGGTCGGAAACGCACCGCAGAACACAACACGGCCTGCAGACTGTGCGAGCAGTGCAAGCACAGCCTTTGAGTCGGCCCTGTTGCTGGCTCCTGACAAAACCAGAACTAAAAAGAAGGGGCAAGACATCATAAAAGGTTGGGGGCAAGGTGGTGGGACTGATGAACAGTTCGCCCGTTAGGATGGAGGGGAACGGCCCTGTGCAGTTCCCCGGGGAGTTTCCCTAATGCCGATTAGAACCAAAGAAGGACGTGCGGGGGTAATGTCATGCGGTTGGAGACAGGCATGTAACATTACAGACCTGGGTCTCAAGAGCTGCAGTGCCTGAAGATGCTGACCGGTGAGCCAAATGCACTATACATTTAAGGAAACTCCATATGGCTTACTTGCGGTCTGTGAACAGGTGCGAACACTGCCTCAACCTGCCCAAGGGAGGAGCTCCGGTCCTGGCGCCAATTCCGCATGTGTCGCTGCCGCCGGCGCACGGCGGCCCCTCGGACCTGTTGTCTAGGTTTCCTACCGCCGACGGGGCCGACGGTGGGCCCGGCGGCGTGGCCCCAATCACAGCGTCCGTTGCGGCCGCAGCGGCAGCTGCCACAGCGGCAGCCGCAGCGTTGCACGAAAATACCCTTGCAGTCGTCGTCAACAGCGCCGCCGCGGCGGGAACCGAATTGGACATGGGTGCGCTGGATCCGCACGTCGGGGGACTGCGGGCGACGGGACGCAACGGTGTGGCGGCAAGCGGCGGGACACTAACGGCCCACGGGTCACTTCCATTCGCTACTGCGCCATCCGGCACAGGTTCCTTCTTGCTGTCGCTGCATTCCGGGCCGCTGGAATTCTCCGGTCTGTCCTTCCTAGGCAACCCCGAAGCAGCTGCTGCAGAGAAGCTTGGTGTTGGTGTGGTGATGGCAGGGGAGGTTGCCGCAACGGACCGGGATGGGGTGCTGGGCCCGCGGCTGGATGCAGGAGCGTTCACCATGGGACCGGGGAAGTCCACGATGCCGGATGGCTCCCTGCAGGCGAGTAAAGGGGTAGCAGGCTTCGGCTCCGGGATGTGGTCTAGAGGGGCCTTGGCTCACGTCGGGCTATGCGCTGGCCACCGGCTGGATGGCCTGGCGCCATGCGCCGCTGCAGCCAGCGCAGCCAGTCTTAGCGATTCAGCTGCCCCACTCTCCTTACGCAGGCGTTACCGGGCGGTGTTGCCGTGGGTATGGAGGCGCACGTGGCAACGCCCATCGTCCCCTCGCCCGCCCTCCGCCGGCCGCCCACGTCGGTGTTCACGTTCGCTGGAGCCCAGGCAGAGGCTGTTCTGGCCGCCCAGGAACAAGCAGGGGCCCCTGCCAACGCAGCCGCCGCGCTGCAATCTGCACCAGACGACGCAACAACAGCAACTGCAGCAGCAGCACCTTTGTGTGAAACCGGCATGTGTGCGGGAGTACCGCTTCTCGCAGAAGACGGCTGCAGCAATGGAGGCGGCTTCGCCGCTGGCCCGGCGGTGGGGGCGGCTCCGCCAGGTTCGACCACTGGATGCAGCGCCGGCGGCGGCGGCGAGGGCGACGGGTGCCCTAGGGCTGCTGCGGACGGCGAAGGGAAGGCACATGAGCACGCGCAGGCCCTGCGACGACGGATCAGCTCTGACCCAGAGGAGGATGCGGAGGCGCTGCGGGCAGGTGCCAGCCGTACCGGCCCCGGACCGCCAGCCGCGCTGGACTCGCTGCCACTTATGCCTGCTGCTAGCGGAACCGCACACGCCGGGGACCCGCTGCTGCACGAGGCCGGCCCGCCAGCTGTGGCGGCTGTAGTGGCCACAACGTCGACGACGAAACTGGATCCCGCACCAGCCGCCGCCGGTGCTGCCGCCGCCGTGGAGCCAGCGGCGGCAGCCGCACCGGCGGAACGTCCTGGCCCTACCCACATTGGGGAGGCGGCGGGTGAGACGGCGGGCACTGCAGAGGCACCGCCAGTGCCTCCGGAGCTGATGGCCTGTAGCGATGATGGCGGCGGCACTGCCAGCGAGGAGATGTCCGCCATGGAGGCCGTATTGGCGGCTCCGTTGCTGCTGCTTGAGGAGCCCCTGCGGGCTGAAGAGCTGGCGGCACAGCTGGGTTTGGATGTGCCGCAGCGGTTAGCTGCGCGCAAGGCGGCGCACATCCTCAGGTGGGCTGGTGGACACGGTGTGCGCCTGCAGGGCTCAGCCTGATGGAAAACCACAAAGCAGGGCCGTCGGGAGGTTTGCAGACTTCCCCTTCCCCGCTGTCCACCACATCCCCGGTACCGGATGACTTACTGCGTACTGCGCCAGCGGAAAGTTGTAGATATCGCCGTACCTGCCGCTCTGTGCGCAAAGCAGGCAGGATTGTACGACAACGGGTCACCGAAACCCGTCATGTTGAAGCAGAAATACTGAACGTCCAACCCTCCTTCCGCTGCCTCTTTAGATCGTCGAAAGTAGAGTATCGACCTCTCATACCTTCCCATCGCATACGTACATATACAGGTACATCCACATACAGGTACATGCACATATGGCCCTATCTCCACAAAAGCACGGCCCGAATATCTTATTTAACCCGATGTCCGCGGCCGTTCATGTGCGCATGTAACCATTGCGAGTATTGATTCGCCCCTTCTGCCCTCTGTGCTCCACGCCCATACTGTGTTCCTCCCTCACGGTCTCCCGGCCGGCCGTCCATCCAAGCACAGGACGCTACTATGCATGGCCTCCAGCACGGTGCAACTGACGCGCAGTGGCGCCGTCGGGGACAGCTCCCATCGCTGGGAACAGTCGCTGAGTCGGCGGGGCCCCGCGGCATCCCACACACAGCTGCTTGCGTCCCACGGGCTCCTGGCGCCCTGGGCGGCCACCACAGGAAACGCTGCTGCAAAGCCCACCGTCACCACAGCCGCTGCTGCAACTGCGCCGTCCCTGCGTGCGCTTGGGGGCCGGGGGCAGGGCGACCAACCCGACCAGCAGCCTGACCCGCTTCACCAGCAGCAGCAGCCTCCTCCCCACGGGACCCTTCCGCCCCAGGGCAGCTGCCAGCAGCAGCAGCAGCATCAACAGCACTCTTTCCTCGGCGCTGCAGCGCTTCCGGCGGCTATGGCGGAAAGGCATGAGTTCGTAGGTCAGGAGCTGTGTGCCTCTGGTGTTGCCCCTGGTGTCAAGCCGCATCACTCACTTGAGCAGGCTGAGGGAGGGCTGTGCTGGCTGGCGCTATCTGCCTACCTCTTTTTGCACATGCACCTTCTCTCCCTTGGTTCTATGGGCATTGTCTTTCGCACATGTGCAGACGCCAGCTCAGTTTCCCCGGATTGGTGCTGGCACGGCCCCTCATGCGCCGTCTCACTTTTCTCCCCCCTCTGCTTCCTCGCAGGTACCACCACAGGGGGCGGGCAGGACGGCTGCGGCGCTAAGCAGCAGGTATGTCTACAGCTAGGGTAGCATCCGTGGCATCCGCCACAGCGCACCCTAGCCCTGGATCTTGGCTGGGTCTACATCCATCCCGCATTTTCGTCCCGTTGTCCTTTTGTTCTTTTGACACATAAAAATGCTGCCGGCGCCGCCGCCGCTGCCACCACTGCTACGCTTGTGGACCGAACGCAGGATGCCGCAACTCAACCAGGGGCCCTTCCGGCGCGCATCCTGAACCTGCCGCCGCTGCACCTACCGCCGCTTTCCTTCAGCTGCGTATCCGGGGGCAGTGGCACGGGCGGTGCTGCCGCCAGCGGCGGCGGTGGCACCGGCGGCGGCGGCGGCGGCGTGCGGCTGGGCTACGGCAGCTACCTATTTTCAGCAGCCGGTCGACTGACGGGCCCGGAGGTGTCCGCAATGTCAGGCAGCCACGTCGATGGGAACGCCCAAGAGGCTGGCACCAACGCCGGCCCTGCCGCCGCCGCTGGCGTCGCGGTGCAAATGGCAGCGACTGGCACCACACCCACCACCATCATGAGTGCAATATCGCCCGGACCGGGCTCGCGGTACCGTGGCGGCATGGCGCCGGCGGTGCGGTCAACGGCAGGTGGGTCGGGCTCGCGGGGAAAAGGATGCGGGGTTGGGTTCGTTGGGTCGCGGCGCTTACCGTAGTTCCAACTTGGACCCGAACGGAAGGCGGCTTACCAAGCCTTGCCATGAACTACCACGCACAGGACATGAAGCCGGTCTCGACTCGCCACTAGGCCCTTTGCGTGGCGTCAGCGTCGGCGCCGCCGCCATGGCCGTGGGACGGAGGCCCAGTCATGACGGCGAGCAGCAGCGACTCCTCCGCCGGGGCAGCCGCGTTAAACGGCCCAACAGTCTCCTGGCGGATATGGAGCTGGAGGAGGGCATCGAGCGATTGGTGGATGGCCGTCTGGAACGCCGGCGGCTCCACGGAGTGCCAACGGGGCACATGCACGGCCGCCGCATACATCACCTGCAGCCCCACCTCCAAGACCAACAACACCCATCGCACCGCCACCGCGCCATCAGCTCCTCCGCGGATCCGCCGTCGCCGAAGCGCAGCCGGTTCACTGCCAGGGGGGGAGCCTGGCAGCAGGGCGGCAGCGGTGGCGGTGGGGTGGATCGCCGCGGCGGCAGCTGGTGTGTTGACGACGACGCAGCGGAAGATGGGCAGGTGGAAGGGGAGGAGGAGGAGGACGATGAGGAGGAGCAGTGGGAGAGCTGCGGCGGCCGGGAGGACAGCGAGGCGGGACGTGCTAGCGCGGTGAATAAGGGGACGATCGTGTGGGTGGGTGGGTGGCTGGCTGGCTGGCTGCCCCGTTGGGACGTGGGTAATGGAGAGGGAGCTGCACGGACGAACGCGACCTCACCCTTCTCTCTCATTCCCTCACGCCCTGATGTATGTATACATATGGAATTAACGTACATGCCTTGGTCGGCGGCAATGGTGTTGGTCATTATGAAAACACACATATACACACGTGCACACACGCACGCAAATGTTCCGTCCGTTTCCTGGCGCGCTCTGCCTGCCCAAGTACTCATTGGAGTTTCGACATCTTCCCGTGTCGCAGCCTCTTTCACTACACGGCACTTGTCACACCCCTCCCCAACCTGCCCCTCACCTTTACCCCAAAGCCACCCTCCTCCCTTCCCGTCCTTGTGCAGCTGCGCGTGAGGGCCTTATCGCCGTATGCAGAGGGGCAGTTGCCTGGCAACCACCAGCACCACAGCCAACACCATAATTATGGAGCAGGTCTTGCGATCGAGGATCAATACACAACAGGCCGTGAGCCCACCCGGCAGTCCCTGCGCTCTCGCAGCAAGACGCCCAGAGCCCTGGGGGGATTGGCGGCGCCGGCAAGGCAAGTGGATGATGATGGCGTTGCGGATACGGGGCACGATGTGGGCGCGGGAAGGGGGAAAACAGGGGAGGAGTTGGAGGATGAGGATGGGGGTGAGCGCTGGGGACTTGCCACGTCGGAAGGCGAGGACAGCGGCGGCAACTGCGCGAGCGAGATGGAGGCCATGCAGGCCCTGTTCGATCTGCGGACCGCCGCAGCGGCGTCAGTGGCGGCCAGCGCCGGCTTGTGAAAAGGAAATGGATTGCGGCGTACGGCGGGTTGCGCGCGGCGGATTCCTTACCTGTCGCCGCCGCTGCCGCGTTTATATGACAGTGGAGTTCGCTGTGAAGTCTTGTGGCGACCGGGCTCTCAGCCAGTCTGGCTGGCTGGCTGTCCGGCTGGCTGGGGTTCAATGTCCCCACCGCAATCGCGCACGGGAAAGGCTGATCAGATACGCGTGCATGCGCTGCGCTCGCGGGACGAATAACACGGTGCTTGGCAGCGGCGGGAGTGTTGGCAGCGGCGGGAGGCTCAGAGAAGCTCTACCTGCGTGCCAGGCCCCCCCCTCCGCGCCCTCGCTTTTAAGGCGCACCTGCCTGTTCCTCAAATCGGCAATGGATGATGAGCCGTTGTAAGGACTCATGGTCAGCTCCTCATGTTCTGTAAGTGCCAGGAGGGGGCCGGAGTTAGCTTCCTGGAATTTGTATGAGATGGTGGTGGTAATATTATTAGTGGTGATGATGATGGTGGTGGTAATATTATTAGTGGTGATGATGATGGTGGTGGTAATATTATTGTTGCTGATGGTGAAGATGGAAGAGGGAAGCGTCCACGTAGTGTGTGTGTGCGTGTGTAGGTAGGTATGGTAGGTATGGTAGGTAGGTAGGTAGGTAGGTAGCGCTAGGCAATATGTGGGAAGGTGTAGGTCAGTAGGTATGGAGTTGTAGGGAACTTGTGACCGCAGAAGGTCACGTTGCCGGACCACGGTGTTCGTGGTGGGATAGCTAGCAGTCTGGGGGTTCCAGACGTAAGAGGAAGAGCGTTCACGTAGTAGGTGAGGTGTAGTGTTGAGCGTTGCAGCGTAGGGTAGGGTGGAATAGGTTAGGGTAGGGTAGAGTAGGGTAGGATAACGGCAGCTGTTTTCGAACCTGGGGCTTTTCCAGGCGTGCGTATCTTCTTTTTCGTAGCTAGCATAGCACCAGCGCGAACACTCGCGCCACCTCTGCTGCAGATTGCGCGCCGGAAGGCGGTCCTTTCTGCATGTCAGCGTGGGCAGTTTAGGGTAGGGCAAGAGAAGCCAAGGATGAAGGAAAGGGCGAGGATGGGTTTCGGCGCCTTCCTACATGCTAAATAACGGAGGGCGAACCATCGCCGTCCCCATCCACACATTCATCACATGCTTTCTTTTCGGTGAAGGGCAGCAGGGTGTGTGTGATGTGCGGCAAGCGCTCAGTGGAACGGGAGCGCTGCCAAGCCTGCTCAGGGCAGGCCCCCGGCCAAGCGGGGGGTTGCACCGGCAACTACACGCGGGCTGCATGACACGTGATGTGATGTGATGCGATGTGACATAGTCCTTACGAGAACCGGTGCTATTTGCTACGGCATACACAAGTGTTAGAAGTCAGAAGAGCAGACCGTGACGTTGTTCGCGCGGAACGTGCCTTTGGATCGGCGGTGGTTGGAGAGCGCGTGCACGTGCACGTGTGTGCAGTGCCAGCAGCTGCCGCTGCGCCTGCGCCCCCAAACCCCCGCTGGGTTTTGCTTCCTTTCCAAGCGGCGCATGTTGCATGTGCGTGGTTGACTGGTTGAACAGCATGTACCTTGTCTGAGTGGTTTTGGCTGTGCGTATGTGGAAAGGAAGCGCGCCGGCGGCTATGCGTCGGTGGTGGCGGCGGCAGTCGGCTTGCGGTCGGGTTGGTGCGGCCCATTGACCACAGTGACTGGTGCGCTCGACACGGAAATACGACATGCACGAAAGGCGAAGTCGATATAGTAATCGGAATGGAACAATCTGAACGAGGAAGATCATTCGGATGGACGTTTATTTTCTGACTGGTTCGGTAAGTCTCCATTGGTCCATACATAAACCATCCGCACCCGATTCCACTGGTTGCCAATTAATGATGCTATCTATTTGACAATTAGGAATGTTTATTATTGTACCTAGAAGTGGTTATGTTACTTGCTCGCCACCAATTGTGGCTTGCGCTTGGCTTACGAGAGCGACGTCTGCAGCGAGCCAGGGCACTGCGATTTTGCGGCAGCGCTATGTTGCGCGCCGATGCGATGATGGGTAGGACCGCGCGGATCTCTTGGGTTGGGCTTGGACTCAAAACCGCGCAACTGTGCTGTCGGTAGGTCTGTCGGTCGGACACACGAGCTATGACTGCGTCCCTCGAGTGCGCGCGTGTTTCTGCCTGCCTGCATGCGTGGTGCGTGCGGCTCATGGTGGGCTGGGCTGGTGGCGGGTTTGGCCAGCCCTCGGATCCCCTTCCCTTTCTGGGTTTCCCTCCCCTCTTCTCTTTCCCCCCCACCGCCATCTCTTCCTACGCCCCTTATCCTCTCCCTTGTCTCCCGTCCTCGCGATTCGGCCTATCTGGTCTGTTCCGTGAGCACGGTGACTGGCTTGTTTTGCGGCGCCTCCGGCCATGCGTGTGTATGAATGTGCGCTGCGTGTGTATGTATGTGATGCTGCGGAGCCGTCTCCGTGTTTCTCTCTCGCAGGGAGCTCGTCCCTCGGTTCGACTGCCGGCTCCAGTCCCCATTGCGTGAGCTGCGGCGGCATAGTCTGCCGCCGGGACCGTGGGTGGTGCCTTGCTGCAGACCCGGCGGGTCGGTTGGTGGGTGGATGGGTTTCAAACAGCAGCCCAGTCAAGGGGGGGGAAACGAGGGCAGGCGGTTCCAGGACACGTTGGCCTCTGGTTTTGTTTTCATAGTTAGGTTAGTTGTCAGTTGGGACACTTGGTAGGTAGGGAACATTTGTGTAGTGCTTTAGCTGCGTTGCGAGATGATGGTTTGTGTATATACATGTATAGGGGAACCGGAGACGTTTCTTGCTTTTTGCTGCTGCTCTGACGATTGGGTTTTATTTGAAGCGTTTAAACCTACGAAGGAGAGGCGGAGGAGGAGGAGAGTACTACTGCAATACGGCAGCTTACACGGCCGAGTGGCTTGATGTACTGGGCCGCCGCGCAATGGCAGTAGTGCTAGTGATGGCGATGGCGATGGTGGTCGCAGAAGTCGTGGTCGTAGTGTTGTGTGTGATGGGTGGTTGGATACCCCCTTGATGCCTTTTTCGATTTGGGGGTAGCGTGCGCAGCGACCACTGCTGTTCGCTCGCCCGCCTGCCCGCCTGCCTGGCCGCCATGCTGGCACCATCCACCACAGCTCTTTGGCAACCCTGACATTCAAGGTCACAAAAGGTTTCTCTTGTGAAGACCGAGAAGACGCAGAGGAAGAAAGAGAGGAGCACACAGCCCTCACTTGGTGATTTCGCGCCCGTTTGGGAAAGGGGTAGCCACCGCGTGGTGGTTGTACAAGCCAGCGCGCAGGTGTGAGGAGCGTCATGCACATTAGGTGCCTTCATTCGCCGGCGGGAGACCGCAGGTTCCTACTGTAGGGCAGCTGCTGCGGCGGCTGCTGCTGCTGCCATTGCAGCGCGCTGCTATAGCGTGCTACCGCGCGTTGGAAAAAGCGCGTAGTAACTTGTAGGCCACGCATGGCGTCCCTTCATTGCCCCTTCAAGTGCTTCCCAGCGCATACCGCAACCTCCTCTGCTGCTGTAAGCACGGTCGTCAAACGTGATATAGCGATTATAACAGTTGGCAGCCGGCTCCTGTATCCTATTCATAAAAATACCGATGCCGGAGGCTTGTTCCCGGCGCAGGCTCAAGCAGCGTTTGCAGCTGAAGCCATCCAACACGTCCCGCAAAGCCTACAAGTTGTAAATATTCGACGTTTCCTTTTTGGTAGTATCCAATTATTTTATTTCCAGTTTCGATGTGGACTTCGACTAACCTCCTAGTGCTCGTTCGGTACGGTAGGATCGGTGTTATGTGTGGACGGCTCATCCAGGAACAACTGCAAGGGTTGGACCTCGCAAGGATGCATGCACATACTCACACGCGCGCGCACACACACGCACACACACTCACACACACACACAGACATAACGCTGGCATGCAGTCCGCTGGTCGTTGCCCGCGGGCGCAAGCCGGGCGACCTCCGCTCTTTCTCTCTTTCCCCGTCTCTCTCCCTCTTTCCCCTCTTTCCCTTCTCTCCGGGCCACGAGCTGGTGCGGTTGCACAGCCTGTACGGTGGTCAGCGAGCTGTGTACGGCCTAGATCTTTCACAGGGCATGGTGGATGTTGCTTAGGAGGCCATCGACTGCAACCCAGCCAAAAAGTACCTCCGGAATCAGCAGCAACAACCACCACCACCACCGCAGCCGTCGGGGGCCCCTTAGCCCCACATGCTCATACATCAGCAACAACAGGTGCCCGGAAGACCGTAACCCGCCGCAGCCTGTTACTTGACTTTCCGTTGTTGCGGAGGCGACGCAGCCGGAGGCAGCAACGGCGTTGGCAGTGGTTGCGGCTACCGCAGATATCGTTGCTGCTGTTCGGGGCCGCTGGAGGTTCGTGTGGCCAGCGCCTGCTTGTCTGGACGCCTATGGACCCGCAGCGGTAGTGTTGTCGGTGTCTGGGTTGCAGCAGATGGGCCCTATGGCGCCGCAGGCAAGGATGGGAGAAAATGCAGGGCCGACAGAGCTTCAAAGTCGGGGGCCATGAGAAGATTGGGGAGCATGTTACGATATACGATATACGATAGGAGGAGTACGGAGCAAATGAGTGTAGGGCCCAGCGGGGCGCTGTTGAGATGTGTTGGGCTGGCGCTGTGTCCGGTTGACGAGCTGTTTGAAGTCACTCAGGGGGGTACGTTGCGATCACGTTGGTTGCCGCCAAGGAGCAGCTTCTTGCGGCGTTGCCATGCCGTCACCTTGCTGTTAAAACTTGGGGAGGGGCACTGTCTCCGCCCAGCGGCCGTACCCGCCCGCTGTTCCCATCCTTGTCCTTCCCCCCTCCACACGGCACTCATGATGGACCCTTCTTCGCCCTTTACAGGCCCTGAGGTCCTGGGTTTCGCCGGGCGGTGTGGCGGTGTGGCGGTGTGGCGGCTTTCTAAATCAGACCACTTCGCCCGCTTTTAATGATGAGCAGTGTTGTGCCTTGATATGTACACAGGGCATATCTTGCGCCACCCGCCGGGTACTGTGATGGTCTATGTTTCGTTTGGTCGTCCAAAGCAATACACTGTTACAAGTTTGGACAATAACGCAACCCAAGGTGTTACACACACAGTACGTCATACCGCGCATGTCCTGCGGTGCCTTGCCAAGCGACGCCGTTCCGCGCACTGTCCGATGATGTCGTATGGCACGGGCGCAGGTCGACCGAACGGAGCAGCACAGTATGATGTGGGAGTCAGCCACGAATCTGTGGAAGGTGGGTCACCGTGCGGGTCACTGGGGTCATCCCCAGCCGGCCTGTGTCGCTTGGTGTGCTTGCGTGTTAGTAGGCTGGCTGTGGGCTGGCTGTTAGCTCCTCGCATCTCGCTCGGTTCCTTGACGCGCGCCCGCGCATGTGTGAGCCTCTACATCATCCAGGCGCAATGACTCCTAACACTCCACCATCACACCTTTACACAAGTCCACACACGTTCACGCCAGCCACGCAAGTCCACAGCATCGTCCGGGACGGCTCAGTTCTGAAAGGATTTGCTCCGACATTGCTCTTGACATACACACGCACGCTCATTGAGTGCTTCCATCCCAATCCCACTGCCCCCCCACCCAACCCAAACCCCGCCCCACCCCACCTCCCCCCACCCCCACATACACAAGAGACACAGCCACCTCCCTCGCACCATTCCAACTACAGCCGTTGGGGCATGAGTTGATGCTGCACAGTCTGTTTCTTGTTTCCGATTTATATTGTTCATACCATTCGTGCAGTACTATTGTACGCAGATTAGTAATGTACGACGTGATGCATTCGCTTGCATTACTTGTGCAGTTGTTCGAGTCGTACTGTCGTACGTGTCGTGTACTGTGTGTGTGTGGGGGGGGGGAAGTGTGTGGAAGTGTGTGTGTGTAAGTGTGTAAGTTCACATCCTAGGGGCTGGGATGTGGATGATGTATGGATGAGGAGCTCCGGGAGCTCCGGGCTGTTGAACCGAACAGCGCCGAGCCGTGTCAGATGGGCACCATCGGGGGTCGCAGCGGGTTTAAGAGTGCAGGGGGTTCACTTAGGCTGTGATGCTGGAGAGTCCGCAGAGCTGGGGGTCCTCCTCGCTACGCGCCTTTTTACAACGTTCCTAGTTTGTGCTCTTCATGGACCACCGCAGGCGAGCTGCTGTCCAGCGATCTTTCAGCAGGACATACATACATACATACAAACAGGCAAACAGACAGGCAGGCAGACAGACAGACAAACAGACAGACAAACAGACTGACAGACAGACAGACAGACAGACAGATAGACAGACAGACAAACAGACAAACAGACAAACAGACAGACAAACTGACAGACAAACTGACTAACACACGAGCAAGCGCCTGCGCGCGAAGTAGGATTCCTTTCCAGCCACAAAGGCTGCACCACCACATGCAGCGCTCGGCCACCAGCCTGATGCAGCAGGGGTCAGGTGCCGCTGCTACAGGTCCCGATAGCGCGTCTCTATAAACGTTGTAACAGCGGTTGCATGCCACCATGACCATAAGCTCCCCCCGTCCCCTTTCTCAGTCAAAAAGCCATTAAAATACGTCGATCATTACCATTTATCACAACCATTATCACAGCCAATACCATCGTCACTATCACAGCCACTAACATTATCTATCACAACCATTATCACAACCACTATCACAACCACTATCACAACCACCACCACAGCCATTACCACTTTCACAATCACTATGACAACCATTATCACAATCACGATTAACAAATAACAGAAACCCGCCAGCCCGTGCACGCACGGCGAATGGCGAAATGGCGCATAGAAATCTATGGCCACGCTCCCCCCTCCGCTCGTCTCCATCGCAGATCATGGCTGAGGGGGGCCCTTGGCGAGCTAGACGTTTGGCTCAGGGTGGCGAGGCCATGGCCGACTTGGAGAGCGCCTCCTTGACAAGATGGCGGAACAGGTACTCAGCGACAGCGGCAGCGGCAATGGCCGTGGCAGCGGCAGCGGCAGTGGTAACTTTGTGGGGAGCAGCGATTCCCCCTGCTGCAGCGGGAGCACCGTTGCGGCCCCGTTGCCCGGGTCGTTGCCATGCGGAGGGGCACCGGACCCGGCGGAACGCACAGACAGACCACTTGCCAGCCTCGCAGCAGCAGAAGGAGCAGCAGCACCCACCTACGCCGGCGCCGCAGCAACAGCAGCAACAGCTGGGGCCGCCCTGTCGCCAGGTTTGGCGGGGCAGCCGGCGAAGAAAAGATGGAGGTAAAGGTGGAAGTGGAGGGCGGGGTTGACATTGCAGCTGCCCTCATGCGACGACCGCAGATTTCATTTCTTTATTGAAACCGGGACACCTGTGTACGGCATCCTCCCTAGCAGTCGGCGCTATAAAACGCTGACTGTGTGGGCTGTAGCCGCAGGTCCGCTTATGGCACCGCGAAGTGTCCCCAAAGTCTAACGAGCCGCCCAATCCCCAGGCCGCAACGTTTCCCTTATCCTCATACGATATATATATATATATATATATATATATATATATATATATATACGAATATAACAAGGACTCTGCCTCCTACGACCATCTACGGGGAGGCGGCAAAAGGCAGTTTGGCAGGGCTATGGCTATTTCGGATGCGGACTTCCCCTCCAAACCAGACCCCAGCCTTAAGTGCCCGGGAGAACGGCCAAAACGCGCGCGTGTGTGTGCGCGTGTGTCTGTGTGTGCAGAATGGATGCGGCACGTACAGGAACAGGAATAGATGTACGACAGTGTAGGGTGCTGCTGTACACCGTAAGCCTGGTTTCGTGGTGTTGGATAGGTTGGTTGTTTTGCAGCGCGTTTTGGGGACTATGCGGGATTAAGTTCTAATGGTAAATAAGTAAGAATTTTTATATCGGCAGCAGGACATATAAATTGGCCATAAAGCCATAATAGTTTCTGGTATGGAACGTGGAATTTATATCTTGGTTGCTGGTTTATGTACCGTAGTGTCTCTTCGCTAAGAGTTCGCGCCAATGTCCCATTGCCTGGTTAAGCCATTCTACCTACCTACCTACCTACCTACCTACCTACCTACCTACCTACCTGGAGCTGTCCGTGTCCCAACAAATTTGGCCACGTCCCTTTAATCCCTATCGTATTCTGATGGACCATTCTGCCTAACTCTCTTAACTACCTTATCTCCTACAACCAAGTCCCTGCCATCTGCTTTCTACCTAGGTATCTGTCGTAATGCAAAATCGTATGCCGTACCTATCGCTGTACGTAAACCCTACTACTCGACCGACCTCGACCTGCGCACGCCAAAATTGACCATTAAAGCAGTAACTTTCTGCAACATCACATCATTAAATCAAAACATCCGAGGGGAAAAAACGCTCTAGGAATACTCCACGTTGCGTAAACACATTCATATCGCGGGTAGGGAGGACTTTCGTTTGTGTGTGTGTGAGCAGCGCCTCGGCAAGTGGCAAGTTTGCTTGGCTTATGCAGACTTTGTCATTAGTGCAACTCATGCATCAGGATGCTGCTGTCTTTGCTGCTCTAATTGCCGAGCCTCGTCAATCTTGTAACACAAGGACGAATTTCTGCACTCATCTCGAAGGGATGCCCTCCATTCACAGCCTGTGTTGGCTCGTGTGGAGGCCTCGCGCATGAGCCGGGAGGCTCAAGGAGCACCCGGCCAGTGACAGCCGCCTCCCTGGATACCACAGGACCTTTCACACGGCTACTTTCACTGGATTTCCGCTTCCGCCTCCTGGCCCCTTCTGGAACCTTCTCCTCGCCAGCAGCAGCACCCCGCAGCAGCAGCAGCAGCCGCTGGGCATCTTTTACAGCGGAGGACCTTCGCCACGCCACGCCACGCCACGCCACGCCACGCCACGCCACGCCGCGCCACGCCACGCCACGCCACGCCACGCCACGCCAGCCTTGTATGTATGCATCCGGCCGCCATCGGACCGGTACATCTCCGCGCAATGGCGGCCTGATGCACACACGTGGCGCTACCACCAGCCCTGGGGCCGCATCCCGCGATCTTGAGCTAATTAGGGGAGCACATGCAACAAAAAATATAACAATAGCAGCAGCGGCAACAGGAGCAGCGTTGTCGGACGGGGCGTGATCGGCGCAGCGGCAGTAGCAGCAGATATAGCAAGGTGTAATATACACACGCACACACACACACACACAGAAAGCATGTACGTCACCGGCACTCAAGCATCGCATGTCCTCTAGAGATGTAGAAGTATTCGTTTTGGTGGGTTTGTGTGACAGCCTTTCCACCTATCACTTCGATGTCACCTCGAACGCCACTACGGTGACCAGCCCTGTGCCACACATAGCAGCGCCGCCTGCCTCTCCCCGAGGGGATTAGCATTACCACATGTCCCGCACCGTTAAGTGACACCGTGTTACAGTTCTCTTTTACGCTGGGTGCGTGTTCGCGCGCAGGGAGCAACACGCTCTGGCAAATCATTCGTCCACAAATTCTATCGTCCAGCGCGCATCGGGGCGCTTGCGGCCAGTGTGGATGGCAGGTAAGCAAACACGCTATGAGCTGCTTGGCGCTGTTTTAATCTTACGTAGGAGCTGTACGTTGTCATAGCCTAGGCCTTCAGCTTTGCTACGCTGTACTGGTCGCGGATGTAGCCCACACAATAAGTTGGTACCTTTCAATCTCCATGCCAACGACGGGACGGCATCGCGGGGATGCAGCCGGCGGATGATCCGACCCAACGTTTCATGCGCGTCTCTTCCGCAGTTGAATCACGTAATACCATTTTGCATTTACGGCAAGAACTCCCGAGTGCTATGCTAGTTCCTTCATGTTGTGTTGCTCAAAAATACTTAACTGACTCGCTGGTGTGCTTGTGCACCGCTGTGCACCTACGGCGACGCGTTCGCTCTGTCCAGCCCCCATCCACGTCCTGGAGGCCGCTTGCGCTTTGGTCTCTGATCTAGGCCAGGGTCTGACTTCCCTTACTTGCATACATGTTCAACCCTAATCCAAGGCCGGTGACTGCAGAATTGGCTGTGGAGACCCCAACGGTGCGGTAAAAACGTCGCGCGGCCCCAGTTCCCGCGGCCCTACTGCCCCGGGAGTGGGCCGGTCGCCCAGATAGAGGGTCGATGCGTCATATCCCGTGTGCATGTGTCCGCCCTTTGTGTCCGACCTTCAAATGCGGCGCTGGGAAAGGGCCCACAGCTCGCCGCGAGCTGCAGAGCTGTCCCGGCTATATACCCCAGCTCCGCTTCAAACTGGTGGATCCTCAATCCCGGCAGCAGCTCCCGGCAGCTATCAGGCCACACTGGTGTTCACCTTGTACGGCACGCATGTGGATGGTCGGTCGGGATGATGATGAGGCTGAGACTTTGCTGGCCTTCAGCTTTTAATGCACGGACGAAGTGAGGGTCAGAGCCCGAGGCGTGCACGGTAGCGGCTAGGCCAGTACGCTGTGGCCATTGGTCAGCATGACGATTAATCGATAACTTGGTGTCAGTTTCTGAGCCCTCCTGTTCCGTCTTACCATCCGTCCATCCATCAGGACGCTACAGCCGCGCCGGCTGCTGGCTGCAGAATAAGGGTGCTGGTTGTCAGCACAGCGGCGCGAAATATCATCAGCCACAGCAGCAGCAGCAGAAGCTGAAGCTGTTTAACCGCTGCCTGTTCCGCTTGCATGAAGTCCCAGTGCCTTGTGGATGCACGGTGCCGAATGTCTGTCTGTCTGTCTGTCTGTCTGTCTGTCTGTCTGTCTGTCTGGGACCTCCACGTGCAGTGCTGGGGGCCCGGCCGGACGGCCAGCCGCGAGCCCTCGGCCGGAGAGCCTGCGAACCGCCAAGAGCATCACCACGGGGTCCCCCAAGTGGGGGGCTTACCGATACGGATTGGCATGAATGGATTTGCATTACCGATAGAAGATATAATATGCGAAGGCAAGGGGACAGTGGTGAGTGCCATTTTTACCCGGGGCGCCCATAAACACATTTCCAGCTTGCCAATATACCGCTAAGCAGCTTTAAGACATCATCTCTTTTGAAACCCACCCAAAACCTGGGATGGGTGCTGCGTTGTGGCCTGTGGGATTTTGATTGTTAACCTGAACGGTAGTAATCGATACAGCAGCGAAAGTGGGAAGCTTTGTCGAACTGCCATCTGGGGCGTGTCACGGATCGCAAGAGCCACAAGAGCACATCCCACGCCTGGCCGGGCCTCACCTGACACACCTCGCACCAATGCCGCGCGCCGGCTCCTCCGGGGTCCTAACACGGCGTCGCCTTGAGGCTGATGCAGGTCACCCGTCCTGCAAGTGGAGGTCACGACCCTCTTGCTCTGCAGCTCAACCCAGCTTCCCATTGTGGGTGCGAGGCATGAAAGATAGAGCGAGTGGCTCTACGCCAAAAACCCTAACTGGAAATTACTGGCCAAGCAGTATCCTATGCGTTCCGGAAGCTCTTCCCATGACCGTCCTTGGCCCGCCAAGGCGGCCAGCTTCATGTCTTAATGGCGGCGGCTGGGAGGAAATAAATGGCGTCCCGACAGAAATTTTCAGGTTAATAAAGCAAATGCCGTGTCCTGCCTGGGCCTAAGTCGCTGCCTAATGCTGTCCTCCTTACCAACAGCTAAAAAACATCTGCGAGCAACTGCGCTACATATAAATCGCCCAAAGCGGCGATCCCATCCGAACTCTCCATAGGTGAAGGAAGAATCACGCTGCAGACAAGAGCCGTGGACTAGCTAAAGTATGAAAGCGGGAAACCGAAAGAGTCTACCGAAGTAGGAGGAAAAAACACAACCACCCAAACAGCGCGACACGCAGCCCCTAGCAAGGCCGGCGACTTAAACTTCCAATGCGGCCAAAGCTGTGTATGCCATAAACCAAAACAACAAATGCAGGACATAGCAAGCCCCCCAACGGCAGCTGCTGACAATGTTCGTCGTGTAACCCTTTCGCCAGCTCGTCCATGTCATGCCCCCCTGCTCGCTTCAGGTGACGTAGACTCGAGAACGCGGCTTTGGTCCTTCGTGATTGAGCTTGAGCTTCAGCATGAGCTTCTACTACTACTGCTGCTACTACTATGACCACGTCGTATGGCGCCGCGCAGGTGCTGTTGTCAGCGGGCATCAAAAGACAACACCACATATGAAGTCCGTTCGGCGCCAGTACTCCCACCCCTTCCTCCTTCATGGCAACCCAAGTAGACCCTAAAAGCCGATAGGAGGAGCGGTGAAGTCCGATGGGACGAGGTGGTGGCCAGCTGTCTTAAGACACTTTTCACGGATTGCGCTCCCGTGGCCGCCCAGTCTATGAGAGCTGCTGCTGCTGCTGCTGCGACGGCGACGGCGACGGTGACGGCACACCCCGTTCCAATTGTCAGCTGCGACGAGCATACTCGCCACCGAACAGCCCTGCGGCCCATGTCCTCGACCAGAGGGGGACACGTCACCGGCCTGTTGACAAGCACATGAGAGCGGGAGCCCCCGGGCATCCAACCCAGGTGGTCGAGGCTTGTGAGGCCCCGAATGAGGGGGACCTCGTAACCCCCCATCAGGTGCGACGCTTAGTCGTGTCCTAAAACACGACGCTTGACGCCCCTGCCTTGGCTGCCACCGCCGCCTCCTCCTCCCCTTGTTCGCTCACTCGCTCAGTCGCTCGCTCTACCTCTCTACCTGCTGCTGTTGTTTCCCTCACCCGCACTGTCGTAAGAAAAAGACGAAACAGCGGCGCGGACCGCTGTGCGCGGTCAAAAAATGCCTGCAGCCGGGGGGTTCCCTGTATCGTGTCACTGCTGAAGGCGCTGTAACACCACAACCTCTTCGACCCTCTTCTCCTTCGTAGGCCTCGCAGCGTGCAAGGCAGATAGTGGCTCGAGGACCCGAGACACAAGGAAAGGGCCTCGATATTATGGGTGGGCCTGGCGCAAGGGCAAGGGCCGTATCGCGCCAAGCCACCCCATGTATGCTCCGTTTCGACAGTCAGTCTTTGGCGACCGCCCTAGCCTCAGACTGGACCTCTTAAATCCTATAGCCCTAAAGAACAGAGACGCCCCCTCGCGACAACGCCTGCAGCAGCACACCGCATCAACAACACTGCAGCTCTTGCTACACATACATACATAGATACGTACACACACGTCCTACACCGCCGACAACCGCCGACCATGCATGCTTTGAAAAGCCCACGCGGGCGCGTGCCTGGTGCACGTTTCAACTGAAGTAAAGCATTCGACTCTCAAAAATACATGCGCACAAACACAGGGCACATACATGGACCCGTTCTTCCAGAACAACGCAACCCTCGATGCCTCCGACCCTCCGTAGGGTCTTCATCTAGGGTTCCTCCTTTTTAAGCATCCGGCAGGCAGACAGGCTGGCTGCCACCCGGGAGCAAGCACGGAGGCAGGCAGGCAGGCAGGCAGGCAGGCAGGAAGGCAGGAAGGCAGGAAGGCAACCAGCGGGATATCTCCAGTAGATTTCGGAGGGGCGCAGCGCAATCTGGCACGCCACGGCAACAAGTCCGCAATGCATACATGAACGGGCCGGCACGGCACATCAGCTGTTGCGAGGCGGCGAGGAGGGCGACTGAGACCTCACCCTGCAGCCGCCTGCCCCCATCATCTCCCCTTCCCAGTCCAGCTCCCGCCGCCGCTTGCTGCCACCGCCGCCGCCGCCGCCGCTGTGGCCCTCCCGCTGCCGGGCGTCTCCAGCCGTAGAAGCCGCTGCCTCATGAAGTGCGGAAGTGGCCGATGCCGCGATGCCGGCCGTTACTGCTGCGCCAAGACCGCCGTCGGCGCCGCGACAGTGGCGGTGCTGCTGCTGCTGCGGGTGTGGCTGCTGCGACGGCGGTGACAGGGCCCGCTGCCGCTGCTGCTGCTGGTGAGAATGGGCGTTTCGATTGGACGCGCCATGGTTTGATGTACCTGTAAGTTGAGACGGGACAAAAGCAAGGTCACATAGTGTAACGTACCCAACATCAAGAGCAGGGCAGGGCAGGGCAGGGGCACAAACTCCTGGGCCATTCAGTAGGCTCTTAAGAGGCTCCACACCGCTAAGCTACAACACAACTTTGCCGCGGCGCGACAACAGCTGAACACACGTGCTGAATGTCTGTACGGCAACGGCGCAGGTAGTGGCGGAGCTCAGGGCAGCATGGGAAAGAAGGTGACGATACGGTATGCAGCGGACTTTGTGCCGTGCAGGAGTCCACCCTTTCTTAATGCTCCTGACTATGAACACACAGACTTGAGGCTGGGTAGCAACGTAGCCTATACAACGTAGCCACCCGTTCTCTCCGCAACGTCCACACCGCACGGGGCCATCTCATGTTGCTTACACCTCAAACCATCACACACATACACAACCCATTCCGGGTTTCCAAATCACTTTAAAACCGGAAAGTGATTCACGAGCCACGAGCCTTTTCCGACGCCCGCTGATGCATACGTGAGCAAAAAAAGAGGTCGCCAATCCGAGACCCTCTTCCTCTAATTGCGGTCGCCGTTCTCACGTACCTGCTGCCCCGCTCCCTCCTCCTCCTTCTCCACCGCCGCTGCCGGCCCCGCTACCTTGCGATGGCCCCAACGACAGTGGCGCACGCGGGGGTCGATTGGCTGCACCGCTGCTGCCGCCGCCGCCGCCGCCGCTCTCATGCTGCTGCTGGTGCTGCGACGAGGACACAGAGCCACGCCCGGCAGTTTGAGCCGTAGCCTTTTCCTTGCCACTGCCGCCACCACCACCACCACCACCGCCGCCGCCAGCGCGGCGCGGCGAGGCGCTGCGGGCCGAGGCAAGGGGCTGCGGACGGCTCCCGCCAGTAGCAGCAGTAGCAGCAGCGGGCGGCGAGACGACCCGAGGGGAGGAGGGCTTTAGCCCGAGTAGCGGCGCCGCGAACGTGAAGGCGTCTCGGCTATCCCGCGGGTTCAGATTGTACACAATCGGGTTCCGCTTACGTGGCTGCTGGTGCTGCTGGTGCTGCTGGGCTGAGCCTTGCTGACTTTCTGCGCCCTGATCTCCTGCCTGCGCGAATGGCGAATGTTGCTTCGGTGGGTGTTCAGCAGCAGCCTGACCCGGCGCCCGCAGCTCTGGCCCCAAGGAGCTTGCAGTCTGTGTAGCGTTCGGGGGATTTGGGCCTGGAAGGTGTGGTGCCTTGGGGTTTTGGGGGCATGGCGGCTGGTGGGATGAAGACGTCCCGCGGGGGGAGCTCGGCCGCAGCTGCTGGGGTCCGTGTGGGGAGAGGAGGGGGGATGATAGTTTCGGCGGCGGTGGGAGCTCAACTTCCCCCTCCTCCGCCTCGCCTTCAATCCCCTGGTCCGTGTCTTTGGAAATGAGCCGCCGGCCGCTTGCGCCACCGCCGCTGGCTGCCGGGCCGCCGGGGACGTGCGGCTTCCGATGGTGGTTCCTGACCAGCGTGGCGCCGCTGCCGCCCGGGCCGGGACCAGGGCCAGGGCTTGCTGGTCCCGCCGCGTCGACTGCCTCTGGCAGCTCGCCCTCCTCCCCCTCCTCACCGCCGCCTTCTGCCTCACCCCCGTCCTCACCATCCTCCCGCCTGGGTGACGAGCCGGCGGCTGGCGGGTCCGTATCCCGCTCGCCGCCGCGCTCCCCACGTTCCCTATCCGCCTCCTCCCGGCGCCGCTGTCGCGCCTTTTTTCTCTCCCGCTTTTGCTCCCGCCGCAGCTCGCGATCCCGCTCACGGTCCCGGTGGTCCCTGTCCCGATCCCGCTCGCGATCCCGGTCGTGGTGCCGTTGCTTCCCCGCATCCTCAAATTCATGACGCGGCGACAGCTCATCCGGTAGCGAATCTGATGGAACCACTCGCTTCAGGTTGCTGCCCAAGCTCTTGCGCCGCTCGTCCGGGGCGCCGATGCCGCCGCCGCTAACGCCTGCATCGCCGGACACTACGGCGTGAGAAGGACCTCTCCCGTAACCGCCGCCTGCGCCGCTATCACGGTATGGCAGGTCTGGCATAGGTTCGCCGCCGCTGTGGCGCGGTGCGGCCCGGCCGCCGCGGCCGTTCGCCGAGGGGGGATAATCGTTGCAGTGCTGTGGCGGCAGCGGCGGCGGCTGTTCGCGGCCGGGGGAGTCACGATACCCGTACCGTCCGTGCGGCGGCGGCGGCGGCGACTGCGGCCGGGCGGCGCCAGGGCCCCCTGGGCCCGCCCTGCCTGGGCCGCCTGGCGGTGGCCCGCGCATATAGGGCGGCAGCGGTGCCCCGGATGCTTCCCACTCCGCTTCCCGGTACTCCCGCGGGTGCATATGTGGGTGGGGCGGTAGGGGGCCCCCGGGCGGGCCGCCGCGTACTGGGTCGGATTCCCGCCGGCCTCTGTTACCCGGCGGTCCCCCGCCACGGTCCCATGGGTCACCTCCTCGATCCCGATCCCGATCCCGATCACGGATGCGGTCACGGTCCCAGGCAGAACCTCCGCCATCCCAGTCCCGTGGGTCGCGATCTCGTGGGTCCACATCCCGTGGGTCCCAACCTCGCTCGTATGGCGGGCCCGGGTGCAGCGGCGGCGGCCAGTCCCGCGGGTCACGATCATCGTAACGACGCCGCGACATATCACGCTGGGGTCCGGCGGACGACTGCGGCGGTAGTGGCGGTAGCGGTGGCGGCTGCGATTGGCGCAAGGAAGGCTCCCAGTCCCGAACGTCATGATCGCGGTCGCGGTCGCGGTCACGATCGCGGTCTGCGTCTCGCAGAGGCAAAGTCGTTGGCTCTCGCTGCTGCTGCTGCTGCTGCTGCTGCACCAACGGCCCGCGGCCATCCCGCGCACGCTCTCGCTCCCTTTCTCGATCTAAACCTCGATCCTTTTCACGTCCTCTGTCTCCCTCTCTGTCCCTGCCACGCCCTCGGTCCCCCTCCCGCTCGCCCCTGGCCGATTCCTTCTCCAGGCGATCCGCCTCCATACCATGCTGTTGCTGGGATGCCGGCGGGGAGGCCTGGTACCCCTGGGAGGACTGCTGCTGCTGCTGCTGCCGGTCGCGGGGTACGGTCTGCAGCTGCTGCTCCTCATCTTGCCGTTCCTCCGAAGCCGCGCGAGAGGAGCGACTGCGCTTACGGCTCCTGTCCTTTTCCCGGTCTCTCTCCTTCTCCCTGTCCTTCTCCTGGGCCCGGTCCCGGCCCCGGTCTTCCTTTAGACCCAATTTTAAAATCCTGGGCTGTTCCTTCTCTTCACGGGACTTCCCCTTGCCCCGCTCCTTGTCTTCGGGCTCTTCTCGATCCTTGTCACGATCCCGTCCGCGTTGACGTTCTCGTTCCTTGTCCCGATCCTCCCTACCCGCCTCAGGAGAGAGCCCCATCTCCTCTTCCCCATCTCGCTCCCGCTGCCGCTCTTGCTTCCGGTCCCGACCGCTCCGGGTAGTGCTGCTAGGTGCCACCACTGCCGCCACCGTAGCAGCAGCCGCGGGACGGGGGCCCCCGCTGCCGCCGTGCTGTAACTGTGAGGCTGGAGATGCGGCACCTGCACCTGCAGTCGTGTCGGCCTGCGCAGGTAGTAGCTGTAGGCCACCGCCGTTATTAGCCACGGGGGTTGCAGTAGGCCCTTGGGATGACCCCCGTGGCTGCGCTCCCCCCGTGGTGGACACATACGGAGCCACGGGTGGCGCTAACGTTTGAGTCGCGGCAGCAGCAGCAGCAGCAGCCGCGGCGGCTGGGGTCGCAGTCGCCTTCGGCGAAGTAACGCAGCTCGGCGACAGCGCCTGTGGCCCTGCCGCGGCAGCTGTGGTCAGGGTGATTGTAGCAGCGGCAGACGGCAACACGGCGGCCGTTTTGGTCGCTGAGCCGGGGCGGGTGGGCTGCAGGTGCGGCGGCAGCGATGTGGGGGTCTTGACCGGTGGCGATGTGGGGTTGGGCAGCATTGGGCCGTCTAAGGGCAGCGGTGGCGGCGGCAGCCGGGCAGGGCTCGGCGGAGCCGCCTGTTTCGGAGCAACCGATGGCGGCTGTGGAGGTGCCTCGGGTGGTAGCGGCGGCAAATGCAGGTCTGCCAAATGCGGCGGGGAAGGACCGGCTCCGGAAGTTGGCATCGGCGGCATGGGCGGTGGCATGGGCGGCGGCAACGGCGGAAGCGCTGGCATGGGCGGCGGAAGTGGTGGTGGCGAGCCACCGCCACTGCTGCCAGCGCCAGGAAGGGGTGGATGCGAGGGTGGCGGCGGCGGCGGTGAGGGGGGTCCATGTGGCGGGGGAGCAGGAGCTGGCTCCTGCGGTGGCGGCGGCGGCTCGGTCGGCGGCGGAGGGCCATGGAATGGCAGCGGCGGTGCCGGCGGCAGCGGTGGCGGCGGCAATGGCGCTGCCAGCGGGTGGGGCAGCGGCGGCTGCCCAGGCCAAAGCGGCGGCACTGGTGGCATGGGCATCATGAAAGGCGGCGGCTGAAGGCCAAGAGGGAATCCCATAGGCCCAGGTCCCATTAACGCCAGCAAGCCATCTGGCGCCCCCATACCCATGCCATGCGGCTGCGGCTGTAGCAGCCCCGGAAGTGGCGGCAAGACCGTGGCTGGGGGCGGCACGGGAGGCGGAATGGCTGTTGAGGGCGGCTGTGGCGCTGCGCCGCCGCCACCGCCGCTGGGGGGAGGCGGTGGCGGCGGTGCTGAGGGCAGCGGCGGCTGCCACTCGCCGTCCTCATCCTCAGACATGTCCATGTCCACATCGTCCCACTCAGACCTGGATCACACGACAGAAGCATCACGCAGAGGAAACACAGAACGTCAGAGAGAGAGAGAGAGAGAGAGATGAAAATCGGAGAATTTCCCCATTCCCATCTAGCGCACAATAAGGTGTCCGCCCCTCCTCCCTTTATTACCTCCTCCTCCCTCCCTACTCCTTTCCCCATATAACACCATCTGGGCCGTACGGGATAACGGATAAATCTGATACCATGCCATGCGATGGGATGGGAGGCAGAACTCCCGGACAACAGGAGGCCATTTTGCCCGGGGCACCCTCCATTCTCCCTGGCTGCCTGCGGAGCTAGGAGACATATTTACTTCGCCAAGTTGGGCGCTAAGATACGTCGTCGGGCGCTAAGCACAAAGCGCAAATGCGACACCGTTTTCTTGTGCTGAATCCGTCTTCAATGCACGACACGACACCCCCCGGCTTTCCATGCACGTGGCTTGCCGTTGGTTTCCCTACCCTGGATCACGTCGCCTGCCTAGCTGGCCAGTGGAGCCCACAACGGAGAGACAACTCCCCTTTCGCTGTGCTTTCACCTACTAAACGTCACGATAGCAGCACTCATACATTTCCCCTTCCACCCCGTATGCAACACCGCCTGTTGCCGGGTGCAGCGGCCGCCAATACTCAGATACCGAGCCCTAGCAGAAAGCATTCTGCCGTGGCCGGGCAGCAGCCCATGGGCCCTCTACCCCATGATGCACCCGTAGATGATTGCTTTACGGAAGCCGCGGACACAGGCTCCCACGCAACGACCAAGGGCTCCCATGCAGGCGCGGCGAATGCGGCCCCGCGGCTAAACCCTGGGAAATGGCACACATCCCTGCACCCGGGCATACGATACGATTGCCTGCTCCTATTGCCCAACCCTCTGCCCCCAGTGCTGGATCTTCCCCCCCAGGGACTGTTGTTTCCCAACCCACCTATGTGTGTTGGATGGGTTGTGTCTGTGTGTGTTTTGGGGGGTTTACTCCTCCCTGGAGTTGCGTTACCCTCGAAAGGTGTAACGGACCCCTAGGACTCGGGGCCCCAAGGACCAGCCGAAGGCTGTCCGAAATAGATAAAATATCATAGAAACTCGTAAGTGCAATTACTGTCCAAAAACCAATCCCATGTGACCAGGTGCCAGTAGGTAGCGGACGTTAAGCGATTCCATGCTGCTGCCCCTGTTCTTTTGTGTACTGGTTCGTCCTTAGGTATGTCGTTCCAAATTCTCCCTTCCCAAACCCCGCAAGTGCGGCAAAATGTGGCGTGAGGACAACAGGCACCATGGCTAAACTCCGCAGCGCATTCCCCTCGGCGATGCAAATTGCAAGTTCGGCCCCATTCGATTTCCCCTCGCCCCTCTTTACCTCACTTGCCCCTTTACTCCCCCCCCACCGCCGCACCCACCGTCGGCCGGTGGACGAGACCTCATGGCTAGGCGCGGCCGGCATATCGAAAATGTTGGGCTGGGTGTCCTCCTCGGTCACCGAGCGGCTGCCGGCTGCCGCTGGTCCCGTCGACTGCGACGCGGCCGCCGTTGCTATTGCCGCTGCCGCGCCCGCCGTGGCAGAATCGGCAGGGGCAGGCTCCCCGCCGTACGCCCACGTATCCAGGTCGTCCATATCGTTTCCAGGCGGCGGCGTAAGGCCCGAAATGGCGGGGATGCCGACGCGTGCAGCATCCGGCGGAGGCGACGCCGGGACAGGGGGAGCAGGGACGGCAATGGTTGACGCCGCCGCGGCAGCGGCGGTGGCTCCATTGGCGCTGGTGCCGGCGCCAGCGCCAGCGCCAGCAGCAGCACTGGACAGCGGCATCGACGTGATGAATTTCGGAGCTAAGCTGGGCCGCGGAGCTGCCGCCGGCGTCCTGGACAGCCCCAGGGCCGCCAGCTTGAGCTCCTCCTCCAAGTGGGGGTGTGGTGGTGTGACGTTGGGGGCTGGCGGGCCGCCACGCAGCGGCGATTCGGGGTTGAACTGCGGCAGCTGCACGGCAATAACCTCACGCCAGGTGACGGTGCCTGCGCCAGAAGAACATACAGCAGGTGAGGAGCCGGAGCCACAGCCAGGTCAACTCAGCTGCGCGTCCGGGCCGTCGAGGGTCTCTCAAGTCCCCACCTCGCACGGGCACGAAAACTTATATCACAGCCCAGCCCAACCCAACTGGAAGAAAGGTCATAACGAGGTGTCGGGACAGAGAACTTTCGCCCTGTGTTTTCTGTGCATTCCTTGCTCCAGGACGAACTACTAACTAATCTTCTACCCCAGTCAGGCATACGTGCCTGGGCACGTAACCCCCATCCAGGTATTCACCCTCCCCCGCCTGCTTGGCCGCCCAGCGTGTACCGAAATGCCGCTGTTTGTCTACCTGATGGGCGGACAGGCGCCCTTCTTCGGTAGTAGGCGCCGTTGCCTAGGCGGGCGAATACGCCCCACCCAGGTACATCCCTACACTTAACCCCCTGGCTGGTTCCCGCCTGGTCCCTTTTTCGCGGCCCTCCATGCTCACCGCCATCATTCCAAAAACCCAGAATCCACGCCGCCGTCATCCATCCATCCATCCATCCATCCATCCACTCCACGCACTCACCCATTCCGCACCCATTCACCAAGATTGGATCATATTTGTACTACCAGGGCACCTACCCTCAAACCTCATACACGAGGCGGCGCCCACCTGAAAAGTCCGGCTCGTTATCGTCCTCCGAAAGGTCCACCTCAATGAGCTTGGCCAGGGGCTCCCCCGTCAACTCATCTTTGGAGTCCTCCAGGGAACCGTACGGGTTGTCAATGAAGCAGCGGTTGGTCATGGGGCCGAAACGGTTGATGTAGTACATCTCGTACTCGCCCATATGGTAGTTAAATCGCGCCAGGTTCGACGGGCGCGGCATCACCATGCAGTACGGCCGCCGCCTGGTGGTTTAGTTTCGGTGGAAAATGGCGTTTCGATGGCCGCCAATGGATTCTGTTTAAGTAAAAAACGATGCCTATTGGTACCGCGTAAGATACGAGCAGTGTAGGACTCGCCCTTGCAAGCACGCACGCACGACATGCGCGCGCTGACATGGGCCGCGAAGCTGCGTTGGTTGGGCAGCAGCGCCAGCATATGGGCCGCACAAATCGAAAGCATGCATATGTAGGTAAATGGGACAGCCCGCACACTGCGACGCTCACGTACCTGCGGACGCCTGCGACGATGGGAGCTCCCGCATGGCTCATTCGCTGTGGCCCAGCTGCGCCCTCACCGCCCATCTCGACGTGTAGGCCCGCAGGTCCCCCGCGTGGCCCCGCGCCGCCAGGCGCCATGAAGGGGCCTTCAAGATCGCCACGACCTGGTATCGGCCCCAGCCCCGACGCGGCAGCGGCGGCAACGGCCGCCGCCGCCGCGGCTGCCCCGGTCATTGATGCGGTTGCTGCTGCTGCCGCTGCTGCCGCTGCCCCAGCAGCCGATCTGGATTTGAGCATGCTCTCCTGCTCCGTGAGAATTCGGTCCGCCATGTCCAGCACACTCGCATCCAGCAGGTTGCGCTTCTTCCAGACATCCGTGACCTGCTCATCAGCGTGACACACAAACACACGTGATGTTCGTTTGCATGTCTGTCTGTTTGCCATTCATCCATGCATGATGTGCACCCCCATCCATGGTTTGTGCCATGCAGAAACAGGCCATCATCGCACCAACCCCAGTTGTAATGAAAAAGACAGCATCCTCGCACATATTCGTTTACTGCCACTGCCGCTCCGTGTTTGTATCAGTGGTAGGCCAATGCAAGGGACTTCCTTCCTGCCTCTGCCTCTGCAGGAAAAACCCTGTGCACTTCGTGGGTATTCACCACCCCGGCGTGTGTTTTTAAACCAGGACCAAATACCCCCCCACCCCACCCCCGAGCTACACCTAACCGTGCCCACGCTATCCATCCACCCAGCCCCCCTCTAGTTAGCCAGCTAGCCATCGTACCTTCCTTACGGCCCTTAAATGATGTTCTGTAAAGACCTTGAGCCGGAAGGACGCCTGCAGACCCGAATTAATCCATTTGGGCCAGGAGGCGATGGCCTCCTCCTTCGTGCATCTGAGGCCGGAAAAGGGTAAAAGTAGGAAAGGAGAAGCGCGTTGCAGCTGTGGGGGTGGAAAAGTGGAAATGCGTGGCAATGCTGCGCAAATAGTCGTTTCCGAAAGAGCATTTCAGAGAACCAGACGTGACCCTCAAAAATGCGTCAGCGAACAAGACCAAACGCAGATTCTAAAGACAAAATCAACCACCAGGTAGATGGATTGCGAGGGACGGTAGGAAAGGTGCACCGTATCCCACCGGGTTAAGGAGGTATGAGCAAACACGGAAGGAAGGCAAGGAACATTCTCAACAGGAGCCCACATCAGTCAACACATTTTGCTGGGAGGGGAAATCCACAATGGTTGGGTACCAAGCAGGTACCAGCAGGAACACTACCCGTGCGACCGGGGCCCTTGGTTCGCTAACGCTAACGCTAACACTAACGTTAACACTAACGTTAACACTAACGCTAACGCTAACACTAACGCTAAGGCTAACACTAACGCTAAGGCTAACACTAACGCTAAGGCTAACACTAACGCTAAGGCTAACACTAACGCTAAGGCTAACACGGCAAGCAACCGCAGGCCGTATATCCACACGCAGGGGTGAGCTCGGCCGCCCGTGTTTTTGCGCGTGCTAATGAAACCAACAGGGCTCCAGTACGGCCACACTAGTTCGCCTGCTCATCCCCGGGTCACGACCACCCCTTTTTACGTCCCCTCCCGCACCTGTACAACAGCAGCGGCAACATACTGTCCATTACTCATGGACACTTCCATTTCCCACTTGCAACATCCTTCTTTCCTGAAGCTCGCCTCATCCCGCCGCCTCGCATTGACGTTTTTGCATACAATGCCCCCTCGCTCCTCGCCCCCATCCCCTCTCCAGCCCCATGCCGCACCTGTGCAACATGCTGTCCATCACGTAAAACACGTTGAGCCGCTTGGCAAGCACCGCCGCCACGCGGTCGCACCCCGTTGCGTCGCCCGTGCAGCTCTCCGGCGCCAGCAGCGCCACCTCCTCCCCCAGCAGCCCCAGCTTGGAAAAAAAGCCGCGCGCCACACGGTTCGCACCCACGGCCTTGGCCATGAGGATGGCGGAGTTGGCAGTGGATTTGATGGCGCTCTGGCTGTTGCTCAGGGCGTCCAGAGCCCGGCCCAGAAGCTGCAGCAGCAGCTGCTGGACGCCCGGGTTGGCGGTTTCCGGCGTGGCGCCGGAAGCGATGGCCGCGCTGGCGGCGGCTGCCAGCGCCTCCGCCGCCGTGCTGCCGCTAGCCAGAGGCGGCACGGCCGGAGCAGCAGTAGAGGTGGCGGCCGTGGAGCCGGGGGGGGCAAGGGCAGCAGTGGTGACGACGGCGGGGGCTCCCGGCGGCACGGGAGTTGTTGTGGCTGGCGGCAGGCTTGCGGTGGCGATGATACCGGAGGGGATAAGCGCCGCCAGGGCGGCTGTCGGGGGCAGCGACGGCCGGGCCGCCAGACTGGCGGCACCCACGGCCGCAGGTACGACAGCAGCGCCATGTAGCGCGGTGGCGGCAGCGGCCGGCAGAAGAGCCGATGGCCTTCCGAACGTGGCAGCTGAGATGGCGCCCTTGGAGGGTGGCGACTCTACGGGCTCTCCAGCCGCCGCCAGGTCACGCTGCGAGCCCTGACTTGGGCCTGGATGGTAGGCTTGTGAAAAGCTGAGAAGCGGGTCTTGCGACTGCTGTGAATCACATTGCGGCAGGTGTGGCATTGACTGCGAAGCCGGCAGAGCCGCCGTGACGGTGGCACCGGTGACGGCGGCGCCAGCAGAGGCAGGGGAAGCAACAAGCGCGGGCTGCGGAACAGCCGCCGCTAGTGACACTGTAGACGCCGTACGCGGCGGCAGGGACACCACCGGTAGCGGCGGAAGGGTGGCTTTGCTGACGACTGGGGGCACGGCTGCCGGCGCGAGTAGGCTGACAGGCAACGACGGCTGCGGCAGCACCGCAGCTGCTGGGAGTGCTGTGGTGCTTGCAGGCCCTGGTGCAGCCGCCTTGGGCTGCTGTTGCTGCTGCGGTGGAGGTGACAGTTGCGAGGGAATATCTCCCCTTTTTGGCCCGTCATCCTCCTGCTGCTCCTTTGCCTGCGCTGGTGCATCTGCCGCCGCCGCGGCCGGCCCCGCAGAGAACTCTACAGCAGTAGATGGTTTGGCGCCCTCTGCGCCAGCGGTGGCTGCAGCGCCAGCGGCGCCTTGGGTGTCCTTGGCCATCCCTGTGCCGCTGCCTGCCGCTGCACTTTGAGACTGGCCGTGCTCCGTCGCCGTCCCAGCCCCCGCCGGCTTCGACGACGCGGCAGTAGCCTTCCCCGTAGGCTTGACGGCCAACGGTCCCTCAAGCTTCACAGTGCCCGTGTGTCCGGAATCCCGCTGCGCCCTGGCCGTCGGCACGCCCAACAGACCCGCGGGTCGCTGCGGCGCGGCTGTGTTGAAAGACATCTTGCGCTTTGCAAGCTGCTCCTCGTTCAACAGCGGCTTTGGTCTGCCGGTGCCAACCACAGGCTTGGCGTCCGGGGCCCCTGCCGCCTTCTGCTGCCCCAGCTGAGAATCTGTCGCAGCAGCGGCCTGGGTAGACCTGCCGGCTTTAGCGCCTTTGTTAGCGCCGACGGCAATAGAGGCCTCTGCTGGGTCGCCTGGGGATGCGTCTCCATCCTTTATTGCTGCTGCCGCCTGTGTCCCTAATCCCCCGTCGTCTGAGATCGGACTTGCGCAGCTGGGCCCCGGTGCGTCGGCCTCAGCAGCGACGGCAGCAGCCTTAATGTGGACCTTGCCGTGGCTCTTGCTGACAGGCGGCTTTTCGTCCGGTTTCTCGTCAAACTCGTCGGAGTCCAGCCTGACCAGCCTCTGCTGCTTGATGGGCGCTGGAACTGGCTCTGCGCTGCCGCCGCGGCCTCCACTGCCGCCAGCGGCAGCATCAGACGCCATCGCGGCAGAGGGCTGGCTAGCGGGCTTAACTAGTGACCCCTCCAGGGCCGCACTTCGTGGACGGCCAGGCTTCGCCTTCGCCGCACCTCCGGAACCGCCCCCAGCAGCGGTGTTTGCGTTTTTCGGAGGGCGTCCCCGTGGCCTTTTGGCTGGCGGCTGATCGCCTTCTGGCAGCGGATGCTTGCGCGGCCGCCCTGGTTTTCGTTTAGCGCTTTGTTGCTGTTCGTCTGGCTGCGAGTGCGAGGAGCCCGGCTGCGCCTCGCCAAAGGGGACGCTGCGGCGCGGCTTGGCATCAGTATCTGGGGTGTTTCGTCGCGCGGACTGTTTGGGCGGAAGTCGTGGGGTGCCGCTCAGAGCACGGGACAGGGAACCACCCGAGGACAATCGACGCGCGCGAAGGGCATCGCCGTTTGAGTCTTTCTCGTCGTCGCCGCTGCTGCTGCTCGCGCTGCCGTCATCGTCGCCATCCTCTCGTTCTTGAGCACTGCCGTCGGAGTCGCTTGACTGATTGTGGGGGAGCTTGGGATCGTGACCCAGGACGGGCTCGAACTCAGCGGTGTCCAGTTCGTCCGGCGGTCTCGGCAGGCCCAAGGGCTTCCCGTCCCTCCAGGCAAGGATTTTACGCACGGTGAAGGGATCTTTTGGGTGCTCCTCATCTTCGACGTGCCATTCGGAGAAATCCGGCGTGAAAACACCGTTTTCCTCGTCACCATCGTTGGGATAGAAAATGGTCCACGGCGCTTCAAGGTGCGTGGCATCATACTTGCTAATAATGCCCCAAAACTTTCCCTCCTTGCCCCAGTCGACCTGCCGAAAAGGACCCGCAACCGCGCAAACGTAGCGACAGCAAGGAAGCAGTCACATGCATCCTCAGTACAGTGCGATCGTGCTTTTTAGTCCGTTACTCTACCGCCAGGAAGGCTGGCTGCCTGAGGCTGAAAGCACGGATGCACATCAGGCGGTTGGTAAGAGTGAACGAGAACACCGCACCTTGCACTCCTTGTCCAAGATCTGTTGAACCTTTGTGCGGAACTGGATTACCGTTTCCATAACTCAGAATCATAACTCCAGCTTTACAGCGCAGCTATCACCGCCGCTGCGTTTGTTTCGACAGAGGAAGCATTCAAGACGGCATATGGAAACTCCTGCACAAAAATCTTCAAATTATCTCCAACTAGGAGCTGCCTGGTGAAGCAATCGTGCACTTGCGCGTCGGGTGTACAGCTTTGTTGTCTGGCAATGGCTCGACGACACCTATCCTATATCTACAGACCACGAAAGGTAAAACAATCGAAAACATTACATGTGCCACCCTCACAGGCTATGTAGTACCAAGCCGTACTTTCAACAGGTCCATTTGGTGAGGTGGGGAACGGCCCACCAGCCGTCACGCCTCTGAGCCCCTGTGGCATACGAAAGCATGCTCTGGCGGAGTATTGTTATAATCTCCTGCGAAAAGCACATGCCGCATTTCATAACCCTAGGCCCCACCCGGGATACATCCCCTCCCCGACTTTTCGAGGTACCGCTGCACAGGTTTTATCCTTTTTAATGCAGCCGTCCACAGCTGTCCACAGCCGAAACAATTAGGTCGTTCGTCACAAGCCATGTCATGGTTGTGATCGCTGAGGCACATTTGAAAAACACAATTGAGGATAAAGACAAAGCAGATAAAGAAGGGTTCCGTATCTTCCGGGTGGAGAGGTGAAAAGAAGCCCTGAGGGCCGATTACGGAGGCGTTGCACTATATGTTCGTGAGTCACCCACGCGGGGTATTACGGTGGGCAACCAGCTGCTAAGGTGCGAGTTCATTTGGATGCGCATTAGCCTTTCTGCAGGTGGTAGTCCCCTGGTGGGAGCCTGCTATCTCGCACCAGAGACGTCCAGGGTCTACCCGGATGGTGGAAGCACCGTAACACAGCGCATTGCGGCTGCGGAAACAGCTTTTACCAGGATCCAACAAGCACTGACGGAGTTCAGGGTTGGCGATGAGGACGTATTGATAGCTGGGGGCTTAATACACGCCTGTCGGGGACACGGCATGGGCGGAACCGTGCTACCCCGGCGGACCTACCTGCTTTTACGCGAGTGGCATCCCGGATTTGGAGCAGTTGCAGGCTGTACGCGAGGTCATGGGGTTTGAAGGACTGATGGACGATCAGGATTACGACGGACTCGGAATCCGGAATTGCCAGGATCAAGTTTGCAATTTCTTTGGTGCCCAGCTTGGGGCGCTCTGCAGAACCGAAGGGCTGCTCGTGATGAACGGCCGGTTGAGAGGGGACCTCGAAGGCCGCCGAACTTTCCCTAAGGGGGAGGCAGGCGGTAGTATGATCGATTTGCTCATAGGTACTCCGCGTGTATTTCAGCAGTAAGCCACCTTTCTGTGGGTAGGAAACCTGATTGAGCTGGATGGCTGGGAGCTGACCGATCACCAACCCTTGACGCTCGTTCTTAATATTACCGAGGGTGATGAATGCGGGCGTAGGGCGGGTAAGGGCCGGAAAGATGCACCGAAGGTTGGCAATGAGCGAGTGTTCATCCTCCTCTATGCTGATGACTTTAGTCTCCTGGCAACGACACCGGATCGCATGGCGGAGCTGCTCAAAATAGCGGACATGTTCTGGGATGATTTTGGGAGGCGGCTAAATGTGTCGCAATGTAAACGCCTCGTTTTTGCGAGTGACAGCGACACAAGGAGTGCTGTTCAAGTATCGTGTAGTGAGCTCAGGCTGGGTGGTGAGGCCGTACCCGCTAAGGAGGGTGCGCGATATCTGGGTTTAATGTACGGGCCAGAACTGCTCTTTCGTGCCTGCCGCCACCAGTTGTACGACACTGCTAGGGCAGCTACGTTCGCGCTGAGTACAAAATTGGATAAGCTAAAGTTGTTCGCTCCGGATGTGAAGATGAGGTGTTTTGGTAAGCGGGTACGAGTAATACTGTTGTACGGTTGTCAAGTGTGGGGCCCGTTTATGTTAGCTGAAGTCTTGGACAGGCTCAGGAGGCAGAGTGATGCGAGTAAACTTGCGGAGGGGCCCTTCGAGGCATGTCTGAAGGATGGAGCGTTGCAGCTCCAGGTATCGTTCATGCGGCAAAGTGGTGGAAGCTGCCAGGCCAGCGTACCGCCTCCTGTTCGCTGAACTGTCACGGCGACCCCTACAGTACCACGTTTTCTAGCAAATTGTGAGGGTTTAGAACCGTGTCGTTTACAGCGAGGGGGCTGTGGCACACCAAGTTTTGCGACAGGAGATCGCAGAGGCCCTCTCCAACCCCGAAGGGTGCGGATGGGGGTCACGAGTCCTCCGTTTTCTGAGTAGTCTGGGGCACGACGTATGGAAAGAGGCCCCGCAAGGGCTACGTGAGGCAGATGAACGAGTGGAATGGCTTGTGAATAGGCCATTGCCGGACGGTGTAATATCGGAGTTCAAGGATCGGTTGATGAGCAGTAGTTGGAAGCTTATGCATCTAGATGTCCAGGCAGACGTGTACCTGTCAGACGATAAGCAACCGGGAATCCACATGGCTAAATATAAGCATTAGCGAATTGTAAGCTTAAGCAGTATGCTTTGCTGTTGGGCGTCGGCGGCGAAAAGAGCACGCAAGGGACGGTGTTATGTACCTAGGGAGGAGCGGGTATGCCCCTGCAGCTGCACTGGTAGCCTGATTGAAGATGAGGAGCACGTCTTGTTGGGCTGTCCGAAATCAAATCTGATATGGGTTTCCCATCTTTGCGCATATGAAGGACAATATGAAGCGGGAACCTGAACGCCTGGCGAAGATGCTTGAACGTATTCTATCGTTCCCTTTGGCCGTTAGTCTCCTTTATCACTTGCTTAGTGCGAGGTAGGATGGTGCTTATATGCGGTCTGGCAGCCCTTAAGCCCTCGACTCGTATTGGGCGGTTTGCAGGTAAGGGGTGCGCACCCCCACGGCCATGTCACACACACACACACACACACACGAAACAAGGGGCTTTCCCCAGGAGTCGCTCCTTGAAATCCCTGGGTAAATGCCGTTCCTACAGCTTCGGCTTGATCACAGTTACAATCCCAGGCAAAGCCGTTGTAACCCTTACCACCGCATCACACACAGCAGCCCTTCGCTGCCCTGTTATATAGCCATCAGCTCAGACAGCATCTCCGGCCTCCTCACCTACCCCCTGACCAGTATTTTTCCCTAACAGGATTAACGGGTTCCCCTCCATGCGCCGTGCAGCATCAGGGGCAGATGCACCTTGTGGGCGAGCACGGATAAAGCAGTACCCTTCTCCTCCTCCCGATCCTCCTCTGCAATCGCAGTCACGGCCGCAGATGATGCAACACCACATATCACTTCGACCCTAAGGACGTTCCAAGGAATACGGGGGAAAAAGGGCGCGGCCCTCCCCTAAACCCTTGCCGCGCTTTTCCCCTTTCATTTGTATTCACTTCTTTCCCCTTGGTCCCCATCTTAGCCGGTGATCATGGTGCCCACACCCTCGTCCGTAAGCAGCTCCATTAAAATAGAGTGCTTAGCCCGCCCATCAATAATGTGCGAGGCCTTGACGCCTTGAGACAAGCAACGGATGCAGCATTCGATCTGCAGCAAGCAGCGGCGAAGGTGCATGTGTTCGTACGTGTGATTTTTCTCTTCGGCAAGAGCACGGCAACGGCAGGGCTCTATAGTCATTAACTCTCGTAGAGAGTTAATGAGATTAGGAAATGAGACGAGAGAGCGAACAGCTTAAGGAGAAACGAAAGGTGAAGCGCGGGGGAAAACGAGGCATTTCTCCTTCAGCCAAGAGAGGGAGAGACAGGGAGAGAGATCAGAGACGGGCGGCAGGGAGAGACAGGAGACGCAGCACACACCACTGGTCGTCAGGATAAGCTGCTTTCCTCAACTACGAGTTGTTAAAGGAAAAGCGATGAAGTAAACAAGTTACACAATGTATATCTACACATGCTCGCATGTACAGGAGCTGCAGGTTGAGATGGAAGTTCTAGGGCAATACACGCTTTTTTACCTTGGGAATCATGCCACCCGCGATGATGCCGTCTGCTATCAGCTCCCGACATTGCCGAATGTCCAGCGACTGAATCTTGGTGGACAGGTCGTTCTTGTCGCGCAACACTCCCGGCACGTCGGTCATCAGCACCAGCTTCTCCGCCTTGAGTGCCGCAGCGATCTACGCAGCAAATAGCAGTAACACGAAGTGAAGACGAAGTCAACAGTAATGGGAACGTTTACATGTCTAACGCAGCACGCGCACCGCCACTACGAAGGTAGCCTGTGATTCATCAACAAACAGCGGCACCGCCACAGCTAACGGCCACCACGGTCACCACGGTCGCAGCGGACTGACTCCTCTGAAGCAGCTTTCCCGCCGATTTACACACAGCGCAATGTGCACCGCCAGGCTCCCTGACCCGCCCTGAACACCGCGGGGCCCCCTACCACAAATCTTACCTCGCCGGCGGCCGTGTCTGCGTTGATGTTGAGCGCCTGGCCGGCGGTATCCGTGGCGATGGTGGCCACCACGGGAATGTAGCTGTCATTGCCGAGCACGTTGAGGATGGTGGGGTCAACCTTGGTCACTTCACCCACGTAGCCGATGTCCAGCTCAACCATCTGCGCGGCCAGGGCCCCGAGGGGTGGAAAGGCGGACCACGGGCGCAGATGGGCGCCAGGGTTTAGACAGATGTGTTTTAGTACTGCACGGGCAAAAAGAAACCCCAGCATGACAACCAAAACGAGATTTTGTTGGCGCGCATCAGCTATCAGGCAAAGATCCGACGTAGTGATGTGTACTCGCGGTGGTTTGTCGCGGGTTAAAGAAGATGCGCGGATGTGCATACGGAGAGGGGTTGGTTCAATGCATGGTCAAAAAGCTTCGACTCAGACCCAGACCGTCAAACGGGACCCCAAAAATGAGATCCGTGTTGTGCGTGAGCGTGTGGAAGCTGCATGCCGGTGTGGCAAAGGGGTATACAGCGTGTTGGGTGCGCTGGTATGAACGTAAGTGGCCACCACTCCATAGCGCTGTGCTGCTCAGCTCCCTACGCCACCTGCGCTGGGCTCATATGAATCCCCTTCGGAGGTGGAGTTGCCGCAACCACACCCACCCACGGTGCAACGCCAACGCACGCAAACACGCACACACGGGTGGGGTAACCACACTAGGTTTGACAATACGACAGCGAAACCCTCATCAGAATCGAACGCAGACACGCGCGTTCACGCAGGATTGGAGAGGAGACCGGGCCAGGTCAGGGTCATTCAGTTAGCTCCCGCCACTCAACAAAACGCACGGCACGTACTGACACATCGCAAAACTGGAGGTGGGTAGATAGCAGTGATGCTGCAGGCTGCACGATGACGCCGGTGTGCCGTGCACATGCCATGAATGCTCAGTAAACCGTCCAGTGATTTAGGCGATGCGTTTTTATAACCTGAGCCGCGGCGAGGGAAATGCCGATGGTGGTACACGAGCAACTTTACCGAAGCAAGCTCCGTATTCCAGCGACGTGTCAGAATTTTCCAACAAAACTGTACACGTAGCTTGGAACGCAACGCGTAGGTGTTCCAGAGGAAAGGAATGCAGCAACGGGCTCCAACCAACACCCACCTGTCGTGCCCGCAGCAGCTGCCCATCCTTGCCCGTGAGGCCCACTGCCTTGCCGCCCGCCTGCTGAATCAGCGACACCAGCGACTTGTTCACACGGCCACCCAAAACCATCTCCACAATCTCCATCGTTGCGGCTGTGGTGGCCGTAGCAGGGCGGGAGAGGTGGAGGCAAAGGGTGAAAAGGCGGCAGCCGAGGATGCATGTCGTCAGCAGCAGACTCTCAGGAGGTCGTCGGACACCCGGTCACGAAAGGAACATGGGGGCCCGCCGCGCGCTAATCCCGGTTCCCACTCGGCCCCCAAATGCGTCCCTCTCACCGTCCGTCACACGCAGGCCGTTTTTGAAGACCGCCTGGATGCCAACCTTGGCCAGCCAGGAGTTGATCTCCGGGCCGCCGCCATGTACAAGCACGCAGCGGATGCCAACGCACGAGAGCAGCACCAAGTCCGTGATGACGCCGGCCTGTGCGATGAGTGCGGCGGGACAAGGGGAGGGAAGGGAGGGGGGAGGAGCTATATAAATGAGGGCGAGAAGCTTGCAGTCAGTCGTGCTGAAAAGAAGTGATGTGATGAGTGAGGAAATGCAGACTGACAACCAACCAGCAGCACCGCGTCGATACGTCAATACGGTTTCAGGACTGTTTCCATGATTTGCCAGGGCCAGCGTAAAGGGAGGAGCAGCGGCCGGAATTGCGGTCGGGCATTCGCATATACGTGTGAAGCGTAAATACTCGTGGGCTTTGGTGTTTCTATGGAGGAAGGAGGAAGCGGGTGCAATGGCATGGGCGATCCGGATGTGTCGCAGCCGGTACCGCAGCCCATGGTGCTGTCTGTCATTGCAGCCTTGGGGGGAGTAAGAAGGGTAGGTATGTGATGGGTGGACCCGAGAGACACAATTGGCTCCAGGGCACTGGACTCGGCATAGCTAGACGCCTCATGGGCTTCCGGTGACGTTACGGGCAGCGCAGTGCAAATATCTAACCTTGCGCTGGTGCGTAATCCTTGACTGCAAGCCCCTTTTTCGTGGGAATTTAAAAAGTATTGCCGAACTACATCCTGCTAATTCCAAAGCCTGACCCCTGGTCTTACCTTAAGGGTTGGGTCCTTCATAGCCGCACCACCGTACTTGACGACAACGGTCTTCCCACGGAACCTTTGGAGGTACGGCAGCGCCTCCGACAGAATTGTGACGCGATCCAGATTTGTAAGCTGCTTCCTCAGCTGCGATCAGGATGCCACATATCGGCTGTATCAATTGATTTTAACTGTCATGCGGTGCAGCGCATTCAGGACATTTTTGAAATCCACCGCCAGCGTGAGTCATTAGGCCATCTAATATCTGAACAATACAATTCAATAACGCACAGCATTGGTCCCAGTCGCCAATAAATCCTTTGGACCACCTAACCTCAAGTCATGCCGGAATCGGACACACCGCAAGCAAAGATAAAAGGAACTAACCTCCGCTTCTTCAGCAGTAGCCGCTGCCATAGCATGGATGCCGACATGCTTGCGTCCTGGCCTAGCAAGCCGCACAGGCGCCGCTGAGCAGGGGCGAGCTGCGATAGAGCGGCGAGTTACGTTAGGGCTTCCTGTCTTTGTAGCCAGGAGAGCCATTATTAATTAATTGTCGGAGGCGCTACTATTTCACCCTGACCGGCTAGCACGCCGATGGCTTTAGGTTTATAGGCAAGGGGTGGGGAACGATCAGATAGCGTGTCGGAAAACAGTGCTGCCACCGCTTGGAGCTCACAGCGCGACCACGCGAAACACAGGCCGGTCCCTAGCCATCAAGCCAAGAAGCTGGTATCAGGAAGATGGAAAACACGTGAAGTCCTTCGTACGAGTACGGCGGCAAGCTCCGAAGGATTGCTAAACTTTTGGTCTGGCCTTCCCTAACAGATTACCGCATGCAATCCTGTGATTTCTGTGCACGACGAATATACGTTCGTAAGGCTCTGTCATTTTGTCTTAGATGCAGCATGCAAAATTTAGTCTGTGCATTGGCTTTGTTGGGAAAGCGAAGGGGAAATGGATTTCACACCTAGAGAAGCACCACATCTTAAGCATTGCTATATTCACATTTCTTATTACCTACTGTAACTCGCTGCGCAAACTTGTTGCTTGAGAACTGTCTGTAGTTACTGTGTGGCGCGCTGCTTGCAAAAGGCATCGAGCTATTGTTATTGCATAGTATAATAGTCCAGTACTGCCTGCGCATAGAAACCCTTACGAGATCGGTTGCGCAGCAGAGTGATGGCGGAACGACAAGCTCAGGGATGCCTCTGTTTTTTCCTCAGAAGCCGGAAGGTAGGCTCATACTCGTGCTGGGCACACTCTTGAACAACAGCTCCTAACCAATTGCTTTCCGGCCCTTCGCCTCCCGCTGATCGCAAGACTGAGAAAGCTGAGCCAGGCGGAGGCCTAGTTGCTGCGGACGACACCTCACGCCACGAAAGCGAGGGGGGGAACAGACGTCATACATCCGGGCCACCCCCAGTTATGAAATCCCAGCAGCCCGCCCAGGTCAAATCACCCATACCCACGCCGGACAGCCGTCCGCCCTTAGGTCCCCTTCAGGACAGCGCTTTGACCAGCATCATCGAACCTGCTGCAACACCAACACCAGTACCAGCACCGCAGCCAGCTGCGTCTTTGCAATTACCCTCTGACCCTCAGTCCGCTACCCCAGCCCGCTCGCTCGCTCCCACCGGCTCCGCTTCCGCCCCATCCCCCTCGTTCTCCTCGAGCCCCACTCCCCCTTCCGTGGCACCCGCGCCAGCAAGCCCTGCAACCGACGCAGGTGCCGCTGTCGCTTGCGTTCCAGGTCCCCTACAGGACGCGACGAGCCCCACCGCCGGCACCACCGCCTCAAACACCAATTGCAACGGCGAGGACAAGGAAGAGGCTGACAATCCCGTCTGCACCCTCTGCGCCCTATCCACCACCTCACACGCCTCCACCGCATACTTCAGCGCCGGGGGTTGGTCGCAATTCGGCGAGGACGGCGAGTGGCTGGGAGGCCGCCCGCCGTCCGCGCTCCTCATGTCTGGGGCCCACGGGGATCTCCTCCCCTCCGTGGACCTCCCTCCGCCACCTGCGGGGATAAACCACCACCTGCAACGCCACCCGCACCCCCACCAGGTTCACCAGCACTCGACGGCACCGTCGCCCGCGGTCCTCAATAACGGTGCTATTGCAGGCAGCTCAGAGGGGATGCAGCACGGCGACGCGTTAGGGGCCCTCCTCGGCACGGAGTCCTTGGCAGCGCAACACCACCACCACCACCCAGCTATGTCCACCACCACAACCTCCACCACTGCAAGCACTATCGCCGGGCAGGAATGTCATGAACGGGGGCGAACCCGGGGGCAGCATCCGCCGCCGCCAGCACCATTGCCGTTGCCACTGCAACAAGACTACCTCCAGCAGATCCAGCAAAAGCACCAGTCACAGCATTCGAGCACGCCACCGTCCGGCAGCGCCGTGCAGCCCGCAGCCACCACCCTGATGGTCGCAGCGGTGCAGGAGCAAGCCACCACTACCTCTCCTGCAAGTCCTCAGAACTGCCGGGACCAGGACACGGGCGATAACGTCAAAAATGGCAATGAAGAACGCATCCATCACCACCAGCATCACCACCAGATGGGCTGCCTGAGCTGCTGCAGCGGCGACGTCAATGACAGCATCATGCCCGCTGTCGCCGCGACGGCTGCTCTTTTCCACGGCGACGACAAAGCTGGCGCCGACTTAGCTGTCAGTGCTAGGGGCACTGACAACTTCGATGCAGAAGTCCCTCCAGGCATTGCAGCAGCTCGAGAAGACGTCGCGGGCAGCGGTGTCCACGGTCATGTGGACCCCGTGTTGAATTTGGTTTCGGAGCTGTACGCGGCGCAGGGTCGGCCTTGCTGTGCCTGCCAGGTGTTGTTGCGGTACTGCAAGGCGCAGGGGATGGCGCCGGAGAGTCTGCGAGAGGAGCTGCGTGCCAGGGAGCTCCCGAATGCAGAAGCACTGACCAAGGTCTGGGGATGGGGCCCTTCGGAGGTGGAGTGGGGGAATTCGGAAGATGGCAGCTGGGACCGTAGGAGAGATAGGGGTTTGAGCTCGACAAGCAGTAAACCCAGAACACGCGAGGTGATGTGTTAAAAGTGTGCGGATAGGGTTTCACGGCACGTCAGGAAAGGAATAAGGAGTGAGTGTATGCAGCCTTCCTACGTGCCGCTAAGGACTCCGAGGCGAGTTCAGATACAAGAACATAGACAATAAAACAACAAGCAGCACTGACTGCTAAACGTCCTCCAAATAAAGGAGGCGCGCGACATAACCACCGACAAAGATGCCTGAACCAGAGCGCGTGTGTGCTTGAGAGAAGAGTGGACACACGGAAGATGTTCAGCGGTGGCCGCGGCCCCGTTCACCACTTCGAAATGTCATTTGGGGAGCAGAGCAGAGGAGCAGCAACGGCGGCGCTCCCGATATTTGACTCACAACAGGATCTCCAGCTCTATGCAGCAGAAAGACAGGTGCCTAAACGTTTGTTGAGAGAATAGAACCAGTAGGTGTAGGTCACAGAAAGGTAGGGATGAGGAGATGTCCAGAGAGCGCCGACATTATGTAATGCCCGTATCATGTGCCATGCCCGCGTGTGTTTTTCCCCCGCCCCGCCCCGCCCCGCCTCCTCTCGCATCCCCACCCGTTAGACGTCGATGCTGGGCTCGTTGCTTTATGCACCGGCATCAGCACCATCGTGTGGATCCCCTCTTCCCCACACCACCACACCACTACAACTACTGCCATCCGCAGGTGGCGCAGGGTATCTCTGACTGCCTATCTGATCTGGCCAGTGATCAGGGCTGGCAGCTTGTACGGAATGACGACCTACAGTTGCTGTACAAGCCGCTGCCGAGTCAGGGTGTGCATGCGTTCCGGGGGAGATTTGTCGTGGACGCGCCCTTGGAGGTGAGGGATATCGATTTGTGTGTTTGTGTGTATGCATGTATGTGTTGTGTCTTGGGTTGGGAAGGTGAGGGACTGAAGGGAAAAAAGGGGAGGAAGGATGATGGTGATGAACTGGTGATACAAAAAGAGGCTGCGGGCCAACTGTCTCTTGACGTCAAAACCATTCTCCACTGCGGGAGGAATGGACGGAGGGGGAGCTGGGGTAACTGGAGGAAGGGGGTACTGGAAAGGGGAGTCCACGGGTTGGGAAGGCCGAGGTGAGGCCGAGCGTTGCAGTGGGGTGGACTGGGTCTTCTGGTGGTGTTGGGGTTGATTCTAAGATGCGGCGGCTCCTCCGTGGTTTCGGCGCGCGTGTTTTGCCTGCACCTCTTTATCCCTTTGACGGAGCGATCTCCCTCCCTGTCCTTGGCAACTCCCTCTCTCGCCTCCTCTGCATCGTCTACCAACGCCCCTCTCCTCTATCTTTGGACGTCGGCACCTGTTTTCCCTTCTTGACTTGGGTTATGCTTGTCTCCTACCCCTACCCCCTGGACAGTTGACCCTAAGCTTTTCACATCATCGTGATCCCCCTTCATCCCCCTTCATCCCCCTGGGCAGCACATGATGGCCCTGCTGCGGGAGGTGGACCTGTGCCCCACCTGGAACAAGTACTGCTCATCGGCTTACGTACTGAGGGAGCTGAGCCCAGCGGACATCCTGGTGAGGGTACAGGAAGGCGCTGAAAGAGCCCATCTGGAGCCCCGTCCCCTCTCGAGCGTCCTTCCCGGCTGCGACTGCGGCTGCCGCTGCAACTGCGACTGCCGGCGGTCCTCTTGGTCGCATCTGCATCCCCTCCCTCCTCTCCCGCTCCGTCTTTCCCCCGCTTTCCTTCAATCGTCTGTGCTTCGTCGTATCCCCCTCTACCCCTCTCTCTCCAGGCAGGCTTGATGCTTCGGATCCCTATGGCAGTTGGTGCTTTGGAGTTATCTGCAGTTGGTTTCTTTTTAACTTGTGTGTGTGTGTGTGTAAGTGTGCGTCTTTTACACCTCCTGGAGTTGCGTTTCCCTGAAAAGGTGTAACCTGGGGCCCATACGAGCCCTTGCGGACCCCCTCGTCTCCTTCACCCTTACTCCCCTCAGGCATATATGTCCCTGTGGGTGCCCTGGCCCCTCAACGACGTGGGCTTCATGGTGGAGGCCCAGGGGGCGGACCTGTTTGAGGAGGAGGGCCGACTGGTCGTTTGCTTCAAGTCACCAGAAAGGCAACAGGCAACAGGCAACAGCTCCATCTCCACCGGCACTGCCGCCACTGCCACGACCACCGCCGCCAGCGCTGCCAGCACTCCTGGGGTGAGGACGGAGGTGGCCACAGCACAGGGCAAAGGTTCCGGAGCTCCGGGTATTCGGTGCCTCCCCATTTCGCGGGTGCTCGTACCCTCACCGCTTTCAACCCTCTTCCCACCAACCGCCTGGTTTGTTGTATGTATTGGCGCTTGGTAATTTCGTATCCTCGCGTTCTTTGTAACATGCTTGGTTAAGGTCAGTGTTTCGCTGACAGACGGAAGCCATCCTGGCTTACCCTGGCTCACTCCCGCCCACTGCCCTGCATACTTTCCCGGCTCTGCCCCCCGAAACTGTTCCGTGATGGCGTTGCCGCTGGTCCCGCAGCGAGGCGGCAGTCCGCACCCTACATCGTCCTCCCCGCCACCTCCACCTCCACTCCTACCGCCACTTCCTCCGGGCGCGGAGCGGCACCGGCGCATCCGCCTGCTGGCGCGCTCCTGCATGGTCTTCGAGCCGCTGCCCCCCAGGGTGCCCGGGGGGCAGCCCCGCACGCGGTGTGCCGCACAGGTGTACGTGGATCCAGGAATACGCCTCGTGCCGCCCTTCATCATCTCCTTTGTGCTCAAGGTGCTGAGCCCGGTTATGTACGCGGCGGTGCTCAAGGTACGGCGGTAATGGTACTGCAACGGTAATATTGCTATGGCAGTACGGCAAAGGTAATGTACGGCGTAGACAGCTGGTGCCAGAAAGGCTGACGTGGCAAGCTTGTGACGGTTGTTCGCGGTACTGAGCGCGTAAGACGATGAAGGAGCAGAAGTCCCCAAATAATGTGCATGACTCGCATCAGTTGAAGCTCCTTGAAAAGCTAAGAATTAGGAGATCTAGTCCGAGCGCAGTGCTTTATTTGTAGGCTATGCAAGTTATTTTTGTTGGATACGCGCCAAAACGGAATGTTCCCGGTTATTATTATATTACCCCGAACAGGCGGTGTCCACCTGACCACCTGCTTGCAGCATTTCATGCTTAACATGTTCCTAAGGCACACGGGTCCTGTCCCATGTGTGCTTTTATGCTTGTCGCAGGTGATGGCGACGGCGTTCAAGTCCCCCAACAATCCCCTGCCGAAGAGAATCCAAGAGCGCGCGTACCTGTACGGCCTTGTACAGCGCCGTGCAGAGGCCTATTTGCGGTCCAAGTCGGCCGCAGCATTGGGCAAACAGGCGGATGGGGTGCATTGAAGGGAGCAGCAGCAGCAGCAGCAGCAGCAGCAGGAGGAGGAGGAGAAGGGGAGAACACGTCACCGAACACGTCACCGATTGCAGCAATCTGAGGATCCAACGGCTCGTGCGATGCTGCAGCTGAATGACTCTCTTTTTGTCTTGGAAGCAGGAGAGACTGGACTGCGTGTCAAGGGGGAACCGAACTGCGAGGCAGGAGGGGCTCGAGGAGGCGGCTCCCGGGTGCCACTGTGGGGTTGTCATGATTACACGCGTGTGTGTGGGTGGGTGGGTGGGTGTCGTGTCTCCTATTTTATAAATTCAACATGTATGCATGTATGTATGTAAAACTGTAGTATCCTTAGCGCATCACGGGATTCTTGACATCCTCCGATCGGTACTTCTCAGAAGCGATATAACAATTGGTGTATGCATGTATTGCGTGTATAATGTATGTATGTATGCATGCATTGCGTGGCGAATTAGCATCCGGGTTGGCGCTGGGTTGGGTAGCGGTATTTTTTTCCTTTCTTGCACGAGTGACTACCCACGATTGGTTCAGTCGGGGCAACGCAGCCATGTCGGCCCATGCCGTACTGGGTGGGTCGCCGTATATTCAGGGCGCCGTATTTCAGGTGCTTTTCAGGTGCTCCCTCGCGGGGTGGGAGACGCGGACATACCACACAAGAAAGCATCGAAATAATGTTTGTGTGTGTGTGTGTGTGTGTGTGTGTGTGTGTGTGTGTGTGTGTGTGTGTGTGTGTGTGTGTGTGTGTGTGTGTGTGTGTGTGTGTCTTTGTGCGTCGGAGAAGGAAGCGTCGCTCTTTCATGTTTTATCGAAGGCAAAGTGTACCCGGATGTGTTAAATGATGACTAAAAGGTGTGTAGGAAGAGGGTTCCAAATCATTTTCCTCCTCCCCACTTCTTTGAGTGTTGGCGGTGTTGTGTTAGGCGGCTGGTTGACACAACTCTCGCGCATGATGACGGCGAAAGCTGTTCAAATGAATGAATGAATGAACATTATAATAGACAAAAACCTGAGGATTGTCAGTGCTAAACCTATTAGACAAAACGCGGGTGTTGGGTGTTTTTTGTTTCTCGATGGCAATGTTGTTTTCTCTTCACCATGACGGCTGACAGTAAAACTGATCTACTGCGGGCCACGCACGCACGCAGGCTAAGGAATGTATGGGCATATTCGCACATCGGATGGAGAAAATCAAGAGTGTGTGCGTGTGTGTGTGCTGAAATGTCTAAGATACGGGCAAAAACTGACGAGGATGGCGTACCTGTATACACGTGTACATATGTATGTATGTGTAGGGAAGCACTTGAATGGTGTGCCGTACAGAAGCCCCGAGATGTCGCACTGGTGGCTGGTGTTTGGAGGTTGATACCGGCCGGTATGTAAGGAATGGCCAGGTGGGCAAGTGGGCTGTACCCCACTAACAGGTGGGTGGTGGCATTTCATTTGCCTGGGTTTCCAGACACGGACGGCTAGAGGTCAACTGTTCGGCTTCGGATACCCCCCACTTGCGTGGAATACATATTAGTACTCTGAGGCTCAACCAGACAGAGAGGAGTTTCGGGTGTCATGTTACAGAGAGGGGGAACCCAGGCTGCACACCGTGGGAAGCGCAAGGTGGTGTGGCGGCAGACGGATGCACAAATGGACTCCTCCGACCGAAGCCCTCCCTGATGTGGAGGACACGTCACCACATACACACATGTGGGCCTACTTCTTCTTGCCGCGGCCGCTGCCACCGCCACTGCCTGCGCCTTTGTTGCTGCCGCCGCCGACATTGCCCTTTCCACCAGACGATGATGATGACGATGATGATGATGATGATGATGATGATGTGGTTTGAGCCGCTGCAGCCTCAAGCTGCTTCTTAGTCAGCCTGGTAGCCTCCGCCTGTACGTGTGCCGTGACACCCAAGAATCAGCCACGACGATGAGGACGCAATTCACGGGATCTATTTCAGGAGGTCCACCAACGTAATGATAGCATAAATAAGATGAGGTTAGATACAATTGGCCAAGCCTTTGAAGATTTATGGTTGGATATATGAGTAGGGGTATAAGCTTCACCCGTAGCCACATCCGCACATCCGCACAGCAGCGCCCCCGTAATTCAGTTCGTGCTTTCATGACAAAAGGGCGATCTCTCCTCCACCCGCCACCACACAAAGCCTTCTTCCGCACCTGCAGCGGGTCTTCAGGCCACACGTGCTTGGGGTAGCGGCCCCGCAGCTCCCGCCTCACATCTGGATAGCTGTTGTGCCAAAAGCTGGCCAGGTCAGAGGTCACCTGCGGCGCCATAGCACCCGCGGCAGCCACACAGCCACCAGCACAGCCAATACACAAAACGGCACAGGTGAGGGAGAAACAAAACACGGGAACACGGCCAATAAGCAGTTGAGCAGCCGTGCAGTACACTTATTGCGGAGGCCCAGGCCCGGCAATGCCGCCATTGGCGCCCAAGAAGTGGACTTTGGAGGTTTCTGAAAGACCCACAACATCCGTTACGCGCAGGCCCCGTCCCTCACACACCCTCCGCACACGCCACATCATTCCCCCCCTCAAATACACACTCTCCCTCACCGCCACCGGCCTGCCCGCTGGGCTCAATAGCTCCAGGGTAAGCGGCACCCGGCCTCCCGCCAGTAGCGGTGTGGCCGGCAGCCCGAAGAGCTCCTGCAGCCGGCAGCGCACCGTGGGCTGGTCGGCGCTGTAGTCCACCAGCACACGGCTACCGGTGGGCAGTAGCAGGTGCGAGGGCGCCTCAGACTCCACCAGCTGTTGGAGCTCCCAGGGGACTAGCGACCTGACCCAGGGGCGGGGGAAACGGAGACGTGATTTTGGTGGGTAAATGATGAGCGGTGTACTAGCGGTGTCGTATGGAAAATGCCGTGCTTATCGACACATCCCCCTACGATACCGTACTCCATCCACGCATAGACTCACATCGTCCCTTTCTCCCCTCGTCCCACCTCCTCAAACTGCCCCCTATCTGGGCCCCGCTCGAATACACATAAACATAATTGTGCACACGCAAATGACACCAGGACACCAGCGTCAGGACACCAGCGTCTCACCATCACCATTGCCCTCATCTCAGCTCCGATCATGAAAACACATAACACACACATACTGCAGCAGTGTCGCAACTCACTCACATGATGATCCCGTTCCAGTCAAGTTTCAAGAGGTCCGCCTTGCTGCGCACACCGGCCAGGTGGGGCCCCAGCCACCGAGACGCGCACGACAACAACCCAGAATCTGACAAGTCCGGCAGAGACGCCAGTCGCAGCGAGGATGGCTTCAGACGCTGGGACCCGGACGCAGCTGCCTCTCCACCGCTGCCGCTGCCAGCTGCCTGGGCCCGCAGCCATACCACCCGCTGCCGCCAGGCCTCCAGATTCCTATTCAGCCCCACACCGCGCACCCCGCCCATCTCCTTGAATCCCTAGCGGGACATAGCGGGGAGTTTGAGGTCGAAGTTGAGGTCGAGGTTGAGGTTAAGTTTCACACACAAAAATCAAGCATAGAGCACATTGGACCCACCATCGAAAGCCTGCTCACCTGGAGCAGCGCCGGCAGCGCTGCCGCATCTGAGACCGGCACCTGCCGCTCCGATAGAACCAAACAACCCAGCCGTTTCTGCCGCCGCGCCAACACCGACTTACTGCCGCTGGCCCAAAACACAACCTCGCGATCCTGTGCGTGTGTATGCATGTACATATGTCCGTATGGGCGATGTTGTGAGCAGACGGGTACATCGTACAACGCGCCAGCCGCGAGCAGAAAGACATGGGCGATATATAGGAGACTATGTGAAGATAGCTATGTGCCCACGTGTGTGGATGTGTGTTGGCGAGCACGACGTGTAAACCTGCACATTATTAGCTGCTTCTACGTACCTAACAAATGTAGCAGATGCGGCAGCAAGGACAACAGCAGATGATCGGGAGCAGCAACAGCAACAGCAACAGCAGCAACAGCCGGCCAAAACTGGTTCACGGTGAGGTTGTCTGTCAAGGAAACACAACCTTCTCGCAACCAACAACCAACCATACCCCACCCCTTCCCGCACCTGCACCATATCGCTCAAGTACCGCTCAATAGCCGCAGGACTGAGCCCAGCCGCCGATCGAACCGTGTCGTTGGTACCACCACCAGCACCGCCGCTGCTACGCCACGACTGCGCCGGGCCCTTGCCGCCGATCTCCGCTACCGCCAAGTATTCAAACTGCCCCAGCGGGTCGTCTTCTGAGGGCAGTCGTACTACCTGACCTACTCACCAGCCACATTTGTATTTACCCGGGGGAAGGAAAGTACTTAGGGTCAACCTCACCCTCAAGAGGTGGGGACAAACATAGTTGCTCAACAAACCGCACCGAGAGCTGTACAGAACAGGTCGTATCTGCGTTAAGAGGTCATACTTGTGCAGTGCAAGCAATGTAATGAGTAGGAGTATTTTTCAGCAGCAGCAGCAGCAGCAGCCGCCGGGAGGAAACCTGGAAGGTAAACGTCCCTGCTGGTACTGCTGTGAGAGCTGCGGCCTCTCCCGTGGCACACGTTTCGCCTTCTTCGACCTCAACCCGGTGAAGGAAGGAAATTTTGTATTAGGAGCAAGGGGGTGCTGCTGCTGCTGCTGCTGCTGCTAATGCCCACCAGTGGAGAGTGTGAAGGCAGGTCGGCTGTTGGGCCGCTGCCGCCGCTCCGCAATTCGATCAGGGTAGGCCGCCGCCACCAGCGCCCCCACCAGACCCTCCCGCAACATCTGCTCGCGCCACAGGGCTTCGAATGACGACTGAGACAACAGCCGCCCACCATCACCACCATCTCCTCCGCCTCTGATGCTCATGCTACTGCTACTGATGCTTCTGGTACCGCTTCCTGTGGTGCCGCGGCTGCCCCCCCTGCTACCAGCAGCGTTGCTGGTGCTGGTTTCCGCAGCAACCGCAGCAGCCGCAGCCGGGCCCGGGTGGGGCTGCCCGGAGACGTCTAGGCCGGGGGCTAAGCCTAGCGGGCTGGCTGCTTCCGCGTCAGCGTCAAACCCGACACCAACGGTTGAGGTGAGGTCGCCGTCATTATCATCCTCCTCAGCCTCCGATGCGTCCGCTGACTCCAGGGGACCCACACCGGCCTCACGTAGCGCCGCCGCCATCGCGGTATCCTCGTCATCGCCACCCTCGTCATCGCCATCGACGGCTCTTGCGGTACTTGCCGCGGATGGTGTGGGCGATGACGATTTGGAGCCCGACGCGCCAGTGGAGGTCCGCCGTACCATTGTCGTTACCATCGCCGCCACAGATCGGGCTCCCTGGAATATGCGACTGGCGGCGGCTCGGTCGAGTGCGGCATCTGGTACATAGCAGCGACAGCGACAGCGACCAAAAGAGGGAGGGAGGGAACGAATACGCAGGCCATATACAATTGGGTCCATATAAGTTCTCGCGATGACGACGCGACGTGGACAAGACGCGGAAACAAACAAGCCTTATCTCCTGCTCCATCCCCTGCTTCACTCCTCTGTTCGTCAATACCCCTGCCACAGGGGTTCCCCACCCTTCCAGTTTTCATTCCCCCATATCCTACCCTCCACAACATTCTTGCATTTGCCGGCACCTCTGACAAAACTCGTACGGCATGAATCGACAGTTTATCTCTTACGGTTAACTATGGCTACGTTCCTATTATGCATTTTATTTTCATCTGTATATACATATGGGCGAACAAATTTATGCATGTAACAATACCTAAATGAGCAGTAGACCTTAATTAGGTGGGTCCGAAGACCGCCAAATATTGCGGAAGGTCCCGAAGGACACGACCGACGGGGAAGGAATAAGTTTTCAACCAGCAATAGTCGCGCCTCGATTAGATCTCATAGGCTGCGACATTGCCCCAAGCGCAAAGATACATAACAATGGTTCCGGTAGACACCCTACCCCAGGACCAATATCCCGCGCACATCTCCAGAGCGATGGTGGGTCGACATAATCCCTTTCTAATCGCCCTCAATCTGCACCTTACAACTTCTTTTTCAGTCTTCACTTTGCAATCCTGCTGAAAATACAACAAAGCTCATATAGTACGTCTGCATTGCGCCACCACCACCCCATCGTAAACCGCACATGGCAGCACCTCCTCCTCCACCCCAATCCTAATCTCTCACCGTCCCTCGCCAGGGCCTCCAGCCTCATCATGAGGTCCGCACTCCTACCACCGCCAGCAGCCCCCCGCAGGATGTCCCGCTCGGAGCCCAGCATGGTGGCCACCACCGCCGCCAACTCGGCGCAACCCAACTGGGCGCCGCGCAGCGCCGCATGGCCCCAGCGGGGATGAACCCCCAATCGGGCCAGCATGCGGCCATGACCCGTGGGTCGCCCAGTCACCGAATGCACAGCACCCAGGTCCTGTGCGTGGGATCCCAGCCGGAGGCCGAGGGAATCGAGCGGCGTGAGGGAGGAGGAATTACTTGATGATGCGAAAGTCAAAGAAACTACTGTCGAAGTCCTATGATGCCTTAAAGAGCGGCGGCGGAGGGGGGAAGGGTTTTATGAAGGTTTGGCAATGCGGCGACACGCAGGGCGCTCGGGGAAATTGCGGGCGGGGGGAAGAAGGTGGTGTCGCGGGCGTGGTGGTACGGTATCGCGTCATTTGTCCGTACTTGCAGGAGCTCCCTCCCCGCTGTAAGCAGCTCCTGGGGGGGCGGGTCCAGCCAGGGTAGCCCCGCGCCGTCCGGACTGCCCCACAGCGCCAGCTCCAGAGCCGCGGGTGCCAGGTCCGCAGTTAGGATCTCGGGCTCCGAAACCGCGTACGGCAGGGCCTCCCGCTCGGCCCACAGGCGGTAGCACGTGCCGGGGGCCGTACGACCTGCACGACCTCGTCGCTGGTCCGCGGAGGCCTCGCTGATGCGCATCTGGTGCCGGCGGGGGAGAGGTGGGGGGAGAGATGTGTACGACGGAAAGGCGGAGAGGCGAGTTAGAGGGATGATTGCCGAGGTGGGGTGGGATGGGGGATAGGGGGGTGGGCGGGCGGTATTTTATTGTCCCCTTGGAGGGGGGGAGGGTTACAGGGGAAGGAAGGAAAAGGAGCCCAGCAGCGGAAGGAACTATGCAGCAGGGGTGGAGGGGGAAAGCAACGAAAAACGCAGGAGGGGATTTGCACCCGCATGAAAAGTCACACAAAACACGCTGACACACAACCACACGCTGTCACACACAACCAACCGTGCCTTTCAAATGTGTGTATTTACAAGTTCCCCACCAAAAATGATCCTCACCGTTACGAGTCGGTTGACGGCGGTTGCTGGGTCGTACCGCGGCGCCCGCCGCAGCCCCGAGTCCACCACCGCCGTCACGCCGTCGATGGTAACGGACGACTCCGCGAGGGGGGTTGCCAGGATAACCCGCCGACGACGACCAGTCGCCCCCGCCGGCAGCGGCCGTAGCACCTCGTCTTGTTCATCCGGGGCCATATTGCCGTGCAGCTGCAGTACACGGACGCCGTACTTTCGGGGGATGCCGTCCTCCTGTCGAAGGGAGGTGAAGGAGAGTCGAGTCGAGTCCCAGGGGTGGTGGAATGGGTCTGTGAGTTGGCGGGAAGGATGGGGGCGGAGGAGAGGAATCGCAAGAGGGTGATGCCGATGCCGCAAAAGCACCAACTGCTTTTCCTGACTGGGGCAGTCCGGAGAGGAAGAGAGAGGGTTTGGTGGGTGCATGTGGCACCAGCTACAGCAGAGGATCCGCACCCCACATAACCACATATGCGATATACATGCATACAGACATACGTGTATACATACGCACCTGCAGCAATCTCTCCACGGTGCGGATCTCCCCCACCCCCGGCAGGAACACCAACACATCTCCACCCCCTCCAGATCCAGATCCAGATCCAGCCTCCCGGAGCGCCACCCCGACAGCAGCCGCCACCGCGCTCTCCAGGGCATTCCGCTCCCCGACTGGGGAGATGGGGGTGGGGGCCCGGCAAGGTGGGGGGGGAGATTAGAGGGGCGTGTGAGGGCGGGGAGGGGGATGTGGGCAGGACTTGTCAGGACGGAGAGTCGAACGGGTCGAGAGAAAGGAGGGGGAAATACCCCATGTACCAAAATCCCTCATGCAATCCGTCGTACACGCCGTACGGTGGACGAGCGACCTGGAATTGGGTCAAGAGCATACACATATGTCGTATCCCCCTCGTCCCCCCTTCCCGCCCCCGACCCTACCTTCCGGCCGCCCCAGGTAGATCGTCTTCACCGGGAATGACCGGCCCTCGCTAACTACCAACGGTACGGATGCTGACGCTGGTACGGATGATGGTACGGATGACGATGACGACTTGCCGCTGTGTGAGCTGCCGCCGTCAGCGCCAGAAGAGCCTTCATCTCCCCCCTCCGCTGCCGCCGTCGCCATGAGATGTCGTACTCTGTCGCCCAGGCCCCCCCCCAGCGTAGCGGACATTACGACCAGCCTGCCCCGGGGCCGGGGCGGCGGAGACCGGAGCGGGGGTGGGAGCGGGTTTAGGGTTTGTCTTTGGTTTGACATACATACATACATACATACATACATACATACATACACATCTACCTACCTACCTACCTAACCGCCTACCTCAAGTCGGGTCTTGCCAGTCTCTGAATGTCCAGACACAACGTGAGCGCCAGGTCGGCATCCAGATTCCGCTCGTGGAACTCGTCAAACACCACCTGGCGGTTGGGTGGGGGTTGGGGGTTGGGGGTTGGGGGTGGGGTGGGGGTAGAGGGGGATGGGGGGGGGATAATACGAGGGTCGAGGAACATGTAGTGTACGGACATGGGGAAGGACGTGGCCGTACGAATGGCCGGGGTGGTCGGCACCGTGCTGCATCGCCGGGTTCGACATCACCCGCACAGCTGACGACAGCGTGACTGTGACACGAGTGGGGCCCCACGGCGACTGCGGCACGGGGCGGCAGCTGACATGGGGCTGGAGGGCGGGTGTGTGTGGCCGCCAATGTGCAAAATGGAGGACGCTTAGAGGGGGGTCACTTGTGTCGCCCTTCCCCCCACACCTTCCCCTCTCCCCTCCCCTCTCCCCTTCCTCGTATTTTTCATACATCTCCCCCGCCACCTCCCTTCCCCCTCTCCCTGCTCTTTGCATACACTCCTCCTAGGCATAACCCCCCCACCCCCTCACCGCACCCACGCCAGCTAGCTCCGGGTCCCGCTGAAGCCGTCTCAACAACACCCCCTCCGTCACCACCTCTATCCGGGTGGAGGGCCCCACCTGGGGGGGGGTATAAGGGGTTAAGGGGAGGGGGAGGGGGGGAATCAGGGCCGGATTTGACTTTTCTCCCACTTCAAACCTCTTCCGGAGCTCTCCCGAAATACATTTTCCGTAACGATTTGCAAAAAGGCACAATCTGGGTGAAGAGAGGAGAAGAGGAGGCTCTGTGTGTGTGTGTGTGTTTTGGGGGGTGAGATGGCAGGGTCTGGTTGGGCAGCAGCCACAGGCCAAAAGCAGGCACCCGCGGACGCCCTGCCGCCGCAGGGACATGGTACACACCACCAGTAGCGCCGTCGGTACTGGTGGTGGTGGCGGCTGCAGTGGGACACAACTGATTGATGCATTGACGATGAACAACCCCACCCCCCTCCCCGCCCCCTCTCACCTTGCTGTCCAGCCGCACGCGATACCCCACTCGGGCCCCCACCGGCTCCCGGAGGGAGGAGGCCATGCGGCGAGCAGCGCCCTTGGCAGCCACACGCCGGGGCTCCAAAACCTGTACGACACGGATTAACACAACGGCCATCACAACCACCACCATCACCATCGCTACGACCATCGTCATCATGTTCATGACACTTGCACCCACCATCTCCGTGTCAATACTCGCCAGTATTGCTAATTGAACCCAAACAGGACACCCCATCACCTGGCTTTACCAACAGTACCTGGTCCCCAAGATCTCTCCCCTCCTAACCTCTCCTCCTTCTCCCCCCCCCATCCCTCCCACGTCGTGGTTCATCTTTCCCCCCATCCCCCCCCACGTCGGCGACCCTTAGCTTCCTCCCCCCTCATCGTCACACTGATTTCCCCCCACCTCCCACTCGCATCAACTTTAAGGCCCCCCCTTCCTTCTAAGGCGCAACCCCCCACCAGTATCTTCTGTTCCCCCCCCAGATAGGCGGGTGCGTGTCGGAGGAGGGCCAGCGGGACAACCGTGGTCTTGCCCGCTCCAGGGGGGGCCTGAAAGAAGGGGGGTGGAAGGGAGGGCGGGAGGGAGGGGGTTATTTAGGTAGCGGGGTGGAAAGAAGTGAAGTATTAAGGGGGAAACATGGGGGAAAGGGGAGGCAAAGGCACACACACACACAGAGGCACCCCCTCCCTGCCAACCTGCAGCACCAGGCCATTGCTGCGGTCCAAGCCCGTCAGAACGTCCTCCAAGCATTCACTGAGGGAAGGGAAGAGGGGGGGAAGGAAAACGGGGCGGCAAGTGGGAAAATGTGTTTTTTAACCCATTACATGAATACCCACTCCCCCCCACCCCCCACCCCCATCAAACAGCCCGCCCTCCTGGTCAAAACAAAACATCCCCACCACTACTGCGTCACCTTTCCCCGGCCTCTCCCGCAGCAGACCAACAAAACGTCCCGAGGGCCCCTTCTTACCGGATTGGCAAACCGTCCGCAATGCTGAGCACTGCCGGGTCAACCAGGGGGAGGGAGGGGGACTGGGGTCGCGAGGCCGCCACAGGAGTGGGCGGATCAGTGGCAGTAGCAGCTGAACCTGCTACTGCTGCTGCTGCGGCGGCGGCGGCTGCTCTTGCGAAAGATAATGGTGGTGAAGAAAAGCCGGCTGGGATGTCCGAGCCGCGACACTGGGATGCATAGCCGCGTCGTCGCGGCAAAGACGCCCAACGCACATTACCCAGCCGCCAGTAGCTGTAACTGCCATTGCACCTGCTGCTCCCGCAGCCACAGCCGCCGCCACAGCAGCTGCTGACAGGGCTGTTGTTATGGAGGCTGTTGCTGGTGCGAATACTGAGACTCCTATTTTGGCTAAGTCCAGCATTGCAAGTAATTGAGTTTAGGCTCCAGAGGAATGGGGTTGCGGCAGGGGTAGCAGCTGAGCGGGAAAGGGCTACCGGTTGCCTAAGTGCGGGGAAGGGCGCCATGGTAGAGGATGCGGCGGCGGCCAATCTACAGATGCAGGGTGGACCGGAAATTTAGAGTCGTCATGTGGGTCGGGTGATTCACGTGGGGCTATGGAAAGTTGAGGCTTGTAATGTGCAGAGTTAAGTGTGGTGGTGCGATGTTGCGGCTACTGCGCAAGCCGTGCAGTAGCTCTGTCGCCAAGGACCATGTTCCCCCCAAAGGAGGATATAACGGCTTACATTCTTTATTTGGTCACAAAGCTTAAAGCGTAAGTGAGTACCTCAGCAGCGGTCAAGAGCCGCGTGTGGCCGAAAGCAAGCGTGTGGATTCTTAGCAGCGCGCTTTGATGAATCATGTTTCAGCCATACACATGATTTAGAATTATCTTTGTCATTTAAGGCTTGAAAGCGGCGTGGCCTTAAATGAAAGAAGGTCCATATTTGACAACCACCAGATTGTTCGCCAAATCCACCCAAGTTATCTTTTCCTAAACGTCACTTCACTTCACGGACAGGACTGTTTGTCAAGCGCATGCCCGTACTATGATAAATGGTTTTCTCCGTACTAACTGTTTCCAACGCCTACAGTTACCTCCGCAAGGTTTCCACGAAGCAAAGCATGCTGGGTGCACCCTGCCACAGTATGTCAGAAATCTCACTTTTCCTGAAGTCATCAAGACATCACTTTCGGTAGCTCCTCTCGTCATAGTCTCAGAAGCTCCCAAATCTTTTGGATATTTTTGTGCTCTGCAGAAACCTTTGACATGGGCTGTCGTTGCTGTAACTAAATGAACAGTCTTTAGTACAATAGCAGCTTCCGTTGGGTCCTCTTGGCGAATGGACCGAGGGTCTTGTGGGCACACCGTGTAGCCTGGATTATAGGAACGCGCTTGCGAACAACAAAAGTTTGGGTCCAAAATGCCAGCGGTGGGCCGCAGCGCTACAAAGCCTAAGTCGCTGGTTGAACATCTCAGCGAGCAAGCACCCAAACGACCTGTCAATGAGATCGTTAGCCTCGACAGGTACTTGATGTCTGCTCAGCTGCTACTGAAACAGGTAGGTCACGGGTCGAAGATTCGCGGGCACGACGAACGTGCTGCGTTCCTGGCCATCCGGCCTGAAGCTGTGATATGGCATCGCCCCCATGTCATTTCCCGACAGGCAGCGGATTATCGGCTTATTGGAGATGAGGAGCAGCTGTATGTAATGCTACTCAGATTCGCAAGGTAAACCCAATGCCTCGTCTTGTTCTTCCCTGTTCCGCTGGGTTGCCTGCTGTTACCGGTTGCCTCGCACCTGCTCGAGGCTCGAAAGGGAAGAGGTCCTGGGTGACCGCACCACATAAAACACCGCGCTTCCCCCCCCCAAAAACAGCCCTGCGTGTTCGTGCCGTTTAGTAAAGGCGCCCTACGGGGACCCTTTCATCAGCTGCTTCAGTTGAGCATGTCATGCGGTAATGAGCGTCAGTGATGGGAAAAGGAGGGAGGGAGAAATACCTGCTTCGATTTGCCTGGTCTCGCCGTGTCGCACTTCGTCTCGGCTTTCCTGAGGTTGCCGTGCCTCACCTGGGGACCCATCGGCCCGCCTCGCCTCCGGGACTCTCCACGCCTTAGAGCCCGCGCCTCCCAAATCCTGGTCCCGTTCGCTCATTTTCCAAACCGCTTGCAAATCCGTTGTCAGAAGCTGGTCAGCCCAAGGCCTCAAAGTCTTTTCTTACTCTTTGAGCGCCTCTCTGCCTGCCTTCCTGCCTTCCTACATACCTACTTCCTACCTTCATGCCGTGTGCAGTCTTGTGGTTGAGACCATTCCAACCCACCGGGATTTCCGGGACGGCAACGCCACCTACAGAGGTTTAAAAAAGGTACTTACTGCGGGCGGCCATCCGGGGCACGCAGGGGGCCCCTGTCTGTAAGCGGTGGGATGAGAACCTGCGAAGATCTGAAAAATCGTTGAGAGGGCGGAGCTTGGATGGGTTGCTGCTGCTCATGGTCGCTGGCATCTTGCAACGCCCTCCTTGGTTCTTTTAGTTTTTTTTAGGCGGCATTTTCATGCGTAAAGAGCCTGCTAGCCCGGGGATTTCCTTGGGTTATCCTTTTTAAAAAGCGATTGCAGAAGGGCCATATTACATACTTGAAACTATTAGACAACAAACATGGCAAAACAGATCGTCACCAGGGGTTCGCACGTGGTCCCCCACCGTACTACTGATCTGGCCCAATGTTGCTTATGTGCCCAGTGCTGATGGGATGGGCAGTGTTCAACATGGTATGAACGATCCATGTCTGAGGTACCGCATAGAGAATATCTATACTTGCAATAAGGCCTCATACAAAACTATAAAACTATAAATGTAAACCGCAATCATCCGTTATGTGTATTATAATACTGTATAATATATCTCTGTATACATAGATATTATTTATTAGCCTGTAATGTAGTAGCAAACAATGATAACCTGCGTTCAAACCATGCTCAATCGAATATAAGCCTAAGAGTATTTATTGACATATTTACCAACCTAGGAAGGATTTCAAAGCCTACAATTATGAAAAAGAACTTCTGGATGTAATGAACTTTTTATACCAAACAATACCACCTAGCTATCTAGTAACGGCCTATGTATAGCTGTATGTGTGGTTGTTACAGTGTGCTGTATGTAGTAATGCCAAAAACACAGTTTTGCTTACAGGCGCTACTTAAGTATACTACCTAACCTCTTAGATGCTCCTAGTGCGAAAAGTGCTAATACTATGTCAATGCCAGGGACCCTGCCCGCACCCGCACCCCCTAACCTGCCCCTCTGATGCTGCTCCGCATGCCGCTGCATGGTGCACCTGTCCAGGATCTGTTAGTATCCTTCTTGCCGGAATTGGAACGGCTGAAAGCCTCTCTCCGACTTAAGGATAGGCCCGAGCCCCCAGCCGCCGCTTCACGCAATCGCCCCGCGGATGCCGTCCAGCTGAGCGTGTCTGCCCTGCCTCAGCTTGACTGGGCGTCCTCGGGCGCACCAACACCACCACCACCGGCTGCTGCTGCTGCGGACGTAAACCTAGATGGCCAGGTGCCCTTCAAAGTGGACGACCTGCTGGAGGTGCTGGGGACAACGGTTCCGATGGCGCCTCCAGTGCCGGCCGCCGCCGCGGCAGCGGCGGCGGCAGTGGCTCCGCCGCCGGCGGACCCCTACGCACTGGCGGCGGAAGCGGCGGCATCCCTGGCAGCTCTCTCCACCGGCGGCCTTGGGGACATCCCGCAGCCCAAGTACGCGCTCAGCTATGCTGCCTCCACCAATAGCACCCGGCATGCGCTGTTCGGGGCGACGTCACAGCCTCAGCTTCATCAGCAGCAACAGCAACAACAGCTTCAGCTCCAGAGGGGCAGTTCGGGCGATGCCGGAGCGATGCCGCGTTATCCAGTGCTTGACAGAGGTCCCTCCGCCTCCTCATCAGCGTGGCCAGCACCAGTGGCTGGCGAGGTTACACACCTGTCTCTGACGCCGGCAGTGATGGAGCAGCAGCAACAACAAATGGCACTGGCGATGGCGGCGGTACCTCATCCTTCCGCGGGACCATCTCTAGGGCCGCAGGAGGTCTCGGTGAGTCTGTGTGTCTGACTGCCTAGCTGGGCGGGTGGTCGAGCGGAGCTGGGTCACCTTACGCCGCTGGGGACGTGTCCTGGCGTGTCTGTGTGCCTATTGGAAGGGTACGGCGCGCCAACACATCGAAATATGACGTGACATAACGATGCGAACGTGTATGCCCCCCAACCCCCCTCACCTTGAACCTGCTGAAGGCAAACTGCTCCTTCCCTCTCCCCTCCTCCTCCTTCCCAGGTTACGTACTTGCCCGCTTCAACGCACGGCCTGCCGGACACCTGCCGTACGCAGCACGGCGCTCCTGGGCTTCTCATGCCGCCGCCGCCGCCAACGGACATCTCTTCCACACCTGCTCCTGCCACTGGCCCCGCATCCGGAGGCCCTAAGGAGCTTCGAAAGCGCGCGCAGCTGCGTGACGTCCACGTCAGCGTCGCCCTCATGGAGGAGTTCCTGGCTTACGCACGGTCCAACACGTCCCGTGGTATCGAGTCGTGCGGCATCTTGGCGGGGAGGTTGTTGGCGGGGGACTCTACGTTTGCCATCACCACGCTCATCATCCCTAAGCAGGAGGGCACCACGGATACGGTGACGGCGCTGAATGAGGAGGAGGTTTTCGAGGCGCAGTTCTCCCGGGAGCTATATCCCCTGGGGTGGATCCACACGCACCCCACACAGACGTGCTTCCTTTCGTCGGTAGATGTGCACACCCAGGTGCGTCTGCTGGGGTGCGCTTTCCATTACCTCCACACCGACCCCTCCGGTTGACTCTTTCAACCGGCTTTCGCGCATCGTATGATGCCCTTCTCCTCCTTCCGTGATGTCCCCTGTCGTCCGCATGCCCTCCTTGCTTCCCCTCCCCTTGCGTATACCTTTCGGTAGCCTATGCTCTGCGCCTATGCTCTGCGCTTTGGTAGCCTGACTTTTTGCTATTACGCTTAACTTGCTTTTCCGATACTTTTCTCCTTCATCTCAGCGGCTAGGTGGTCATTCCGCTGTTTCACTTTTTCTCCTTTGGAGTAGACAGCTAGTTGCTCCTGTTTTTATCTATCTGGCCACGTTCCCGCAATGACTACTACCCTAGTCGCTACTGGTCGGTAACCTCTAAAACCTACGTGCAGTATCTATCTATTCCATGAGTATCCGTCTATATCTGGTATCTGCTTCACCCGTCCGTGGCTCGTCTTACCCCTCCCCTTGCTTGTGCTCAGTGCGGCTATCAGACCATGTTGGATGAGGCTGTGGCCATCGTCATGGCGCCGTCGGACGTTTCCAAGAAGTGCGGCATCTTCCGACTGAGCACCCCGGGCGGACTGGGTCTCGTGCAGAAGTGCCCCCAGCGCGGCTTCCACGTGCACCCGCCCACGGACACGGGCCAGGAGCTGTACGAGCTGTGTAGCCACGTGTTTCTCAACCCGCGGACACACCACGAGGTCCTGGATCTGCGATGAGGGTAAGGGTGAGGGCGTGGGTGCGGACGTGGGTGGGGATGTGGCTACGGATGAGGATGGGCGCCATTGTGGAGCTGATAGACATGGAGTTGGCGGTGTAGTAGCGGCGGTTTGGGATGGCAGTGAGAAGCTGCAGCCACAGGCGGAGGGCGTGGCTTGGAGGACGGGTGCCCCCCGATTGGTCCGGTGCTATCTTGGCGTGGTGTAGCCGAAAGCCTGTTCTGGGTCATAGCCCCACTGCTGTCTTATGGCCGGTACTGTCCAGTTCATGGGCGTGCGGCCAAGCTAATGGTTGGGTGCACGGGAAAATGCGGTGTGGACGTATGTATGTTGTGTGCTGCTAGTAATATTATAATCAGTGAGTGGCTCGGGTTGCAGCAGCGATGGCTGGCTTAGCTCTTTTAACGCAGCATGAGAGGGTTTGCAGGTGCAGGGCAGCGGGGCACGGTAGAGAGAGGCTAGGCATGCAGGTGTTTCTCCCGTCTATCTCCCCCTCGGGTCCGGTGCATTGACGGTTTGGGTGTCGTATGTATGTGCTTACGTATGTATGTATATATGTGCGTTGGGGGCTGGCAGTAATGTGTGTTTAGATGCGGTGTTCGCGAAATCTGGACAACACAAAACATCATCCTCTACCAGTTGAGCCATCCAAGAGAAGTGCAAGCGCCTGTTAAGGGGCGCAGGGGCATACATTGTGGGGGTCATTGGTGTGTGCAGGTTCCATTGGTCCCCATGCCTGCCTGCGTGCCAATGTGTGCGCTCTGGCGACACCCTCCCAGGGTGTAGTATTGTTAAGGTGGCGACTGGGTCTGATCGTGGGTGGGGGTGGCAAAGACGGGACATGCAAAGAGAGGACAAGAGGCGGACAATGGCCCGGGAGAGGGCATGATGGGCTAGATTAGATCCCCTTTTCTTGGATGAGGCAGATGGAGTGGGGGACTCTTGTGCGGTGTAAGGCGGGCGACAAGTTGTGGTTGTGATGGTGGTGCATCTATCGCGCTGGCCATATACCAATTAGGGTTGCAAACTGCTCCTCATCCGGCCGCTTCCTCCGTCCTGCCCTGAGGTCTAGGTAGATGCGGATGTGGATCCCAGAGCGGTGCCTTTCACATGCTTGGATAAGCACGAGGTTGTTCATGTGTGTGCGATCGCGGAGGCATAAATGGTTTCATGTTTTCCATGCGGCCGAAGATGGACTTTCCTTCCACTTGTGAAGGCACCGGCCGACGGCCCCAAAAACTTAGGGATCCATCGACCTTAGCTTGCTGAAGAGGTCTAAAAGGGACAGTAAGCACGGCATGATTATGGCCATGACTAGCACAAGCTTTCTGAACAGTAACGCATTCTAACATGCCGGCATGGAGGGAAATGCCTACCAAAAATAATTCAAGACGAGAGCCGGTGGGCATGCATTCTCCTAACACTACAACCCTTTATAACCATGCGGAGTTTTTTTTGCATAAATTGGAGTGTTCATGGTCAAAACATTCACACGCCGTTATCACGTCACCATGAATTACACAGCCATGCGCAGAAGTTACAGTCTCACAGACACCCCTGCTGGGACCACACAATGATCCCCAAAAGATTTGGTTGACGCCAGTCGCATCCATTCCTTCCATCACCTCTCATTTCTATAGCTGGATACAGACTCGTGACAGCAATCTTTAACCTTCTCTGTTAGTCCGAACGTGCCGCGTGCACCTCGTTCTGGATGCATGCTGGAACCTTGAATACTTTCTGCTACTACAAGGTCCTAGCAGTAAGGGCCGGATGCCAATACGCAGATAGTCCAACATGCACACACCATGCATCATGGTACAGAACAGCAAATGGGACCCATGCCGAAAGCCCAGCTTCGCCAGCTTCCCATAACCTCCCACAAAGTCGACTGATCATCTTAAAACTCCACTAGCACCATTATTGGCTCGAACATGTCCAAATCGTCTTACTCGCACTTAATGGCGCGGTAGATATGACGGACAAACATCAGTGAGGCGCGCCAGCCAACGGTGCCCAGCATCAAGAAGAAGCCGTAGCAGACCATCAACATGTAGCCAAAGAAAAACGAAGTCTGCATGAAGCCGCTCATGTCGGAACGCGCGTAGTAGTAGTAGAAGCAATAGCCATACACAAAGATGCCGGTGGAGCCACCGCACAGGAACGAGCGCCACCACCACTGGTGGTCCTCAACTGCTAACTGGAAGTATGTCAGGGCAATGGTGATGAATGCGGTGACAATGATGAGGATGACATACACGATGGCCAGGATAGACCAGATGATGTAGACCTTGTGGCCCCACACGCTTGCAAAAATGTAGTACAACTCCACGTAGATTGCAGAGAATGGCAGGAAGCCAGCCATAATCATTTGAGGAAGTGTTGTGCGGTACCACGGAAGCTGCGGGATCTCGCGTGGGTACTTGTTCGTCCGGCAAGGCGCAAAGAACTCCGCACTGTGGAAGGGTAAAGGTTGTCAGAACAAAATCACGAGCAAGCATGCAGCAATGTCGATCCATGTAGATGCAAGTCCAAGCTGTCAGATCTCAAATTCTTGGCCCTAATTTCCCAACAGAGCCAGTCAACGCAGCGCTCAAAGCAGGTGTAATGTAGAATTCCGTCAGCAGTCTTCAGTAATAAGCGGCTGCCACTCACCGGTTGTTCTTGCCCGCAATACCACCAAAGACAGTCAGCGGAATTGTCACCAAGCTCCAGATCAAGCACATGATAACGATGGTACCGAAAGGCAGCGCCGCAGTCGACTGCCACGAGGAAAGCAGCCATGGCACACAGTACACACACACAACTCTTTTTGGAGAACTGCCTGCTTTAAATGTATCATTGAGTTCGCGCAACCTGGCAGCAAGGCGCAACTTCACAACGAAATTCGCACTCCGTGTAGTATGTGTATCCCCTTAACCCTTGCATACAAACGTTATCCAACCGGTGTGATCTGGCTTGCCCGGTGAAAGAAGTTACCACCGTCCCGTGCTCACCCGGTACACAATGGCCACGGTGTTCAGGAAGGCAAACATAATGAGGAACGGCCCACAGTAGACGAAGCAAGTCAGCAGGATGTTGCGGACCCACAGCTCGCCCTCCATCTGCTTATAATACGATGATGCTGCGAAGCCCGCAATGCAAGCTGTCAGCGCATACAGTACAATCAGCGCCGTGTAGAGCGCACCACGGTTGTAGGGGTAGAAGACACCCACGAGCGCCAACACGAAGATGAAGAGGGCCAGGTAGAAGAGCTGCAGGCGGTATGGTTGGCACAGGAAGGGCAGATCTGATCCAATGCACATGGGACGCAAAGCCTGCACACTATTGCATACGGGGGATAGGTAAGGCGGACGTTCTCCATGATGCATACCTGGGTGCCTGTGCCGACGAACGCACAGAACAGGTTCTTCTGGGGTGGGAAGCGGAAAACATCGCCGTGCACATACTTCCAGCCAGACTCCTCCTCGTCCATGGCAGCTACACAACGTGAAGCAGAGGGTCATCTCCCGCTTAGGCAAAAGCAAAAGATATGCATCTGCACTTACGATCGTCCTTGTTGTACTTTATGAAGTCCGCCTTGAGCACTCGCATCAAGATAGTAGCCAGGAAGCCCGTGAGCAGCAGCACGGTGACGCAGGAGTTGATAATGGAAAACCAGTGGATCTGCACGGACGACGGAGAAATAAGGATTGTGAAGGGAGCAGCGACTCCTAGTATTTACATCCAAACCCGCCAATCAGTTTCCCCTTTCCCCGGGGCCCCCTTATGGGCACATACCTCCAGGTGGACAGGGTTGAGTGGAAAACGCTCATAGCGCTGGAGACGCTGCTCAAACATGGTTGCCGTGGGAGTCCACTTCACCGAGTAAGTGAAGCGCGCCTTCACAGTATCCGTAATACCATCTGATATGTCGACAGCTTCCTGGGGATCTGTCGAAACGTTGATCTCAATGACGGAGTCGTCGTTGTATTTGATATCGAAGTCGATGTGCGTAAACAGGTAATACTTGTACTCAGTCACACCACCCGGCTTGAAAAGCTTTTCCATCTTGCCAATGAATCCCCAGACGGGCAGATCATCGTAGTACATTTGGAAATACCAGTCCTCCTTGACTGCCTGAACGTCATGACCAAGCTCCAATTAGATGTCATGTCCCAAAGCCCGCGCAGAGGCGTAATCATACCTTGCGGAATTTTGCTAGGCGGTCACCGTCTAAAAGCTGCTCGCAAATCAGCTCCCGGTTGCGGTTCTTGCGGAACTGCAACTGGTAGGGCGTGCTCGCCATCCGGTTTGCGTCTACGACCTCGCCCATACCCAGGAGCTTGTGCTTGACCCCGTCCTTGGGCTGGCAGTATGGCAAGCTGTAGTACTCATAAGTCTCGCTGCATACACCAGTACGCAGACCAGTCAGTCGCCTGGCTGTTGTGCCGCTGGCCCATTTCCTTCACTCCAGCAGGGCCGTGTCCTCCTCACCTTGGGTTGGTAAATGGCCCAACCTTGCTGGCCCACAAAGGTACAGGGTCATCAACCTTATACGTATGGTCCTTTTCGCTCAATAGCTCGCGTCCCACAGCTGCCTCGGTGACTGCCGGAATGCGGACTGCAGCAGCTAGCTGCAATAGCACTAACAATGCAAAGGGGACTAGCCGATTCATGGTAGTGACTGCACCAGGCCGCTGTGCAGGTCACAGAGATCGCAGCTGCTCAGGACACGTATTGCAGCATAGATGCAACCCAAGAGTTATAGTCTAATGGAAAGCAACACAACACGATGACTGAGCGAGTCTGGCACGTTGGCATGAAAATTGAGCGAGATGTACTCTGCACGACAAAAAGTAGTTTCCCCGCTCAACCTCCACCGAAGCACTGTACAGCAACAATATTTTTTTGTTTCTATCGTGTGCCAAGTAGCAGAAGAATGCTGGTATGGCTTTTCAGTCCGGGGTCTGCGTCTTAACAAAGCCTAGTACGTCAGGTCGAAACTAGGCATGGACATCAGACCTTGGCTCCAGGATTTATATGCGCCTTCAATCCTGGTGGCCGCGACCCCAGCGGCGGAGGCAGCGGTGCAGGTCAAGAATGGGTTAAGCCTTGTTGACCTGCTGCGCCCATACAGTAGCGTTTACCAACTTAATGGTAAGTATTCAGGCCTAGCGCAATCCTGTCGCGACCGCATGGGTTTGCATTCGACGTCGCCCTGGACCTACCTAAGCTACCGCAAACCCCGCCGCGGGTATTTGCGAAAAGCACGATTCCCCCACCCTACCTCACAATGCCCCTGTGGTGCAGTACCTGTGCGCGTTGGAGAGGCGTCAGTGCGCGTCCAGGATCTCCGCATCCGCTTCTACGATGCCGCTACCTTGTATCAACCGCCACCGGAGGTGCGGTCATGCGCACTCAATACGACGCCGCGCAGGCAGAAGCGTTAACCGCGCTGCTTGCCCGCGCGTCCTGCACAGCTGCCTGTGCATGGCTGTGTTCCCGCTGCCATTCTTCATAGGCTTAGGAACAGGTGATTTGTGTCACAGGGCGCAGACCTCCACAGCAGTAACGCCAGTAATCCTGGCACCCTCCATAAGCCCGTACAATCACAGGCAGTTGGAAAGCGCATGCCGAACATGCACATACACACACAGACATCTTGCTTCTCACCTTAATTGGGATTTTGTTTTCGCGTACCTACCTCCGCCCGTCTCCGTGGTGCTAGGCAAACTGCGTCTCCTGGGACAGCACCCTTTTTCCATTGCCGCAAACTCGCCACAATGCTATGCCTCATGTCGCCGTATGGAGTGGGGCACAACCGGCACTGCTGTAACGGCCGCATGTTGTTCTGCCGCCAGGTCATGGAGGAGCACCTTCAGGAGGTGCTCAAAGCAGCGGCCCAGCGCCATGCCCGACTGGAGCCAGTTCCCGACCTGCTCCAGCGCTTCATGTCAGGTATATCAGGTGTCGACCAACCCGGATTGCGGATTGCGAACGGGAGGGCGGGAAAAAGGGATCCCTGCGTCGGCGCATATTGTACATTTGGAGTTGCGGCGATGCTGGTGGCCGGTCAATACGTGCCGCCCGTGAATCTTTTTTTAACTACACCTTCTTCCCTTCCCCGCCCTTTGGCAGGCAACCCTCCGGACATGCGGGAGCTGACACCGTGGTTCACGGCGTACCGCTCGGAGTTCCTGCGGCTGCTGCGGCTCGGGGACCACGAGACGTTGGACTACCCTGTTGCATGTGAGGCGTTCGCGAAGGGTTACCAGCATATGGGATTGTGGACCTGTCTGAGAGTGGTCCAAGCGTGCGCGTATGCATATGTCTCGGGTAACGAAGGCCGAAGGCGGCGCGTCTCGCTTTTGGGACACATGCCTTCCCAGGCGGGGATAATGGCAAAAGGCCACGCAACACTGATTAACGGGGATAAGGCTATAACATTTGTCTCGAGTATTTCACGACACTGGGAAGAAACGCCGCGCGGAATTGGAAAGCGGGCAGGAGACTATGAGAGACAGTCGCATTAAACCAGAAACACTCGAGGGCCTAAAATACCAGTGCGTGGCGCAAGCACGCAACGTTCCTTTCCCGCAAACTCCAACCCGATCAGGTGTGTACGCCATCCCCGCCGACGTGGTCAACCCCGCCTCCCACTTCGACACGCTGGTTGCGCAGCTAGTGATGCCGCCGCTGATGCAGCAGGACGTCATGTATACTGTGCGTGATAAGGACTTCCCGCGTCACTACCTGCTGCTGCTGGATGTGGCAGCTGGCATGAGTGAGAAGCGGTGGGTGGCGGGTGGATGGCGGAAGGAACAGAGAGATGTTCATAAGGATCTGCAACTGCAACATCTCATGAAGCCAGATTGCAAGGAGCTCCAGGGGTGTGTGTCTTTGCGTAGGGCTCATGTCTGTGTAAGACTCTTAATTGCTCGCGCCTGGATCGGACTCGAGCTGCTGCGGCGCAGAGAATGGTTTTGAGGAAGCAGGGGGAAGCGGAATGGAAGGGGACCGCACGACACATGTCGGGTGATACGGACCGGGGCCGAGGACGGAGAATAGCCGGACACACGTCTTGCAAACAGTCATAAGCTTTTCGAACACACGAGGGTGGGGGCCCTGGTGTGGTGGTAACACGAGCTGCTGCCTGCTCTCAAGAAGCACGCCAATCCGTGCCAAGCTTCGCTGAACCTGGCTGCACTGGCTGGGACCCGCTGCGGACAGGGCTCAGGAGAACCTAGCTGCGATACGGAGGCTGTACGGTGAAGCGCATTGCTCGCTTTTGCGAATCAACTCTGGCAATGGTGGGTGGGAACGGGAGCAACTTGTGATCTTCATGGCATTGATTGGGGAAAGGGAAAGACGGATTTGGGGGCCTGCGCGTTGGAAAGAAAGACGCTGGTTGGCACTAGATCAAAAAGGGTAATAAGGTTCAGCAGGAAAGCAAAAACATGGGTTTGGGTTTTTAAAGGGGCACGTTGCTGTATTTGTTCTGCACCAGCTTGTGTGAACAGCCCAGCAAGCTGCGTGTCATTTCACTTGACTGCGAAATGGCAGCAGCTTCCCTTCAATCATGTCATCTCCTGTCACGATGCTGTTTGTGCCCGGCAGGGCGGGGCCCGCACGGACAAAGCAAGCAGTACTACGCACTAACCGAGCTTCCTGCCCTTGCCTTGCCTATCGCACCGCGCCCGGTAAAGTCCATATGCGTTGCAAGTTCCTTAGCGCTGCATATCGCTGAACAGTATCAGGAGCAGCTGGATGTTACCATAAGGATAATTAAAAAGTAAAGAGCTGAAGAAGGGTTATGTTTGCCTGTGGTCGGATCACTGTGGGACGGTTCATCCTCAGGCGACAGGACCCACAGTGGCGCGCCTGTGGACTTCTTCGCACGCTACCAGCACGCCTGCCTGCCCAGCGGCGGTGCGGGGGAGCCTATGGCGCGGCCACCGGCGCCACCCGGAGGTGTTGGCGCGTACCTAACGGTGCAGGTGGGGATGGCGGCAGACGGTTGAGCGGAGACCTCGGGCATCCAATTCGCCTGCTCTAGGTGTGAAAGGCTAGATAAAAGGGTTGGGGCCCGACCACCGCCGCCATGGCTTGGGGACTGCTGCCATGGCCCTTGTCGACTTGTAGCGCTTTGGCAGTATCGCGAGATGGCAGCTGCTGCGGTGCTTGCAGTCTCACCGTATTGGCCCCTGCTCTGCGTACACTAGAAGACACGAAGAAGCCGTTCCTGACAGTGCACGGGTCATGATGGATGCAGGACTTGGATGGCGTTGGCGCTTTCGTGCGGGATTTCGTGTCGAAGACGGTGCTGCCGAAGCTGGAAGATCGTATCGCGCGGCTGAACGCGTCCATCACCGCTGCCCGCCGCGGCCTGCGCAACCGGCTCAACCGCTTCTGGAAGGGCACGACGGAGGACCGACAGACGGACCGGTAAGCAGGCAACCAATCAGGGGGGAGTGGGTAAGGCGTCCTTTCGTCGTAATTACCACCGTCGTCGTCATTGTCATCGGCTGCGGCAGCGTGGCTTTCAGTCCCCTGACGAAAGCATATGCGTGCACACATGCGTGGATGCATAAATGCATGGGTGAAGTTATGTGCACGTGCTTCAGCATACATAACATACTCCCGGGAGATCCCGGGATCGAGACCTGCCAAGGTCAAAAATCCTTCCGATGGTGGGAGGTAAAGTGCCCCTAGTCGATGGGCGGTGGAGACCTGGGATAAAGTTGACTTGCGAGCTGACCAGGAATGGAGTTGAGCCGCCATTGATACGGCAGATTACGTTGGATGCCGGTGGTGGGTGCGGAACCTAAGCGATCCACTGAGAAGGTGACTGTGTGACTAGATGAGGGTGGCCCGAAATACCGGGGAAGCCAGGGTTTCGCCAGGTAGCGGCCGCAGGGTGAAGATATGACCCCCCTGTCCCACACATCATACATGTGTGCCCACCGCCAGGGCACGTGGTAGGACCCAAGTCGTCCAGTTAACCAACAGGTTGCCAAGACAACTGGCTTTGCTGGCCTGCATTTGTTAGGAAGCAAGCGAACTGTTCTCGGGTTCATGCTTGCCGGGCCCATCGGCCTGCCTGCGAATCGGTCCTTGCACCAGCGAAAGCGTCCCCGCATCGATCGAAACCGCAGTTCCATCACGGCGCATCTGCCACAGTGCACCACGGATGCTGTCACGAAGGCACTGAAAGCACGGTACACACGCTGGAAGCTGGCTCGCCGGTTTCGCCGGTTTCTCCTCATCGCAACTGCACATAGCCTTTCCCCCATCGTAGGCCATATCCTTGGCACAGCGTGGAGGGCCAGATGCGGCAGCTGGGCGACCTGGCATTTCTCTTGCGTCAGTATGCTTTTGCGGAGTCAACCTACCGCCTGGCTGCGCAGGTGGGCACTGCTGTGCTGGAAACGGAAACAGTGGGCGCAAGTCCTGCGTGCGGCGCTCGGGCTCCTAGGGGGCTCTCGTCCTTTCCGTCCAGCGCACCAGGCCCCTCGGGGCCACAGAGGTCGTTTACATCCCAAACTACTGAATGAGCTTTTTGTCCTCGTACGCCCTTTGCACGCGGTCGCAGGATTACTTGGGGGAGGGCAACAGCAAGTGGTACGCTGGAGTGGAGGTGGGTGAAGCGGGAATGGGCATGGAAGAAGCAGGAGGAGGGAGAAGGAGCGAGGCGGATGTGTTTGCTGGGAGGGAGTTACAGCATGAAAGTGTTCGTGTGTGTGAGAATGAGAGAGGGAGAGAGAGAGAGAGACCCGCACACGTATATGAGCCGGTCCGATTGGATGGTTTGTGTCCTGGCCACCAATAACCCGGCCGAGGATGCGTACGTAAATGCTGCCTTGGCCAACGCGCCCACCCACGCGGCCCACGCCGGCCTGCCCTTTCATCCTTCGGCTGGTATCTGCGATTGTTTGTCTTTTTCCTCAGCTTTTTCAAAAGTTTAAACCTCACCGCCACAGGAGATGATCGGCCTGTGCACCGTCCTCGGTGAGCCCGCGGATCCCATCGCGGCGGTGCTGCTCCAAAACGACCCCATGAAGTACTTCATGCGTGCCTACGAGAATTACATCAAGCCACCCGCGGCGGTGCTCGTTGCCACGGCAGCGGTCGTGGCGTCCGCCAACGGCCCGGCTGGCGTCTCGGCGACGGGGGCGGCAGCAGCAGCGGCGCAGCCGCGTCCTGCGGCCGTGGCGGCCGGAAAGATTGGCCGCATGCTGGCGACGCGGGTGATCTTGTTGGGCGCGGCGGTGCAAAGCGCGGCGGGACGGCACCGCGCCACCAGTGATGCGCTGATGCGGGCGCAATCGGAGGAGGAGAATGCGCGCGCTGGGCTTCTACTAGAGCAGGTAAGGAGAGGCCGAGTGGAGGGGGGGTAATGGGCTGCAGGCTGCACGACCCGCAGTGAAGAACGGAGCGGATAGTACGGTAGGCAGCACAGCCGAGCAAGAAGCCATGGGTGTTCCGCGCTGTGCACGCCACCGGGTTTGCAGGTGCGACCTGCTGGTGTGTGTGTATGCGTATGTGTGTGTGTGTGTGCGGTTTGGATTGCTTTGCGTCGCGATGATGGATGCATTCGTATGCGAAATAGTTGTGAAAGGTCAGGCAGCATCCCTTGGGGGACGGTGCTCTCCAGTCGTACAGCAGGGCGCTAAAAATACAGGCCTTCTCCACCCTACGTGTATTTACCAGTTGCTGCGGCTGCGCCTCCTCGGCCCCCATGCAGCGTCTGGCACCCGCTCCGGCCCGCCGAAGCCTTCCCTATCACCCGCTCACTTCCTACCCTTATTGTCATTGTTCCCCCTTTCTTCTCTACGCAACGCACCGACCGTCAGTCAGCTTACTCAATGCTGTACGTGAGGCCACCGCTCGTTCGCAAATTTGCGTTCCAAATGGTGTTGGCTGGCATACGTTACATCTGCTGTGGCCAGAAGCGCATCGCCATACATGCCTACCGACAGGTACGGGGCTGGTGTGTGTTGCGCGGCCGGGCCGGGCCTGGTCATGTGGTGCAGTAGTGCCCCCTAGCTCCATGTTACACGCTAGCAGCTACAACTCCGCGCATGTGTCCCGTAGTTCCAACAGAGAAGCACTGGTTGACACTGATGTGCAAGGTTTCACGATGATAAGCTTCAACGGGAGGTTTGAAGCTGGCAAACTACTGAAACGGACGAAGCACGGTGTTTGTGTATGTGTGTTTGTGTGTTTCGCGCGTGTGTTTCTTCGTCCGTCCCTTCCAGGTGTTGTCGCTATACGTCGGGAAGAAATGGAAGTACCTCGAGGAGCACCTTCACGCGGTGTTGGGAGCCCAGTGCGTCGAGGTATGGGGATGCGTTGGCTCGGGGGCAGGAAACCTGGGGGTGTGGTGTTGATGTTGTGGACTGTGGGGTTTGGGGCTGGTGTTCATGCGCCACGCCAGGAAGGGGAGACGAGGCTCCGCCGTCGACACCCACCCTACCAGGGGGTTTGCCATGTGCACGCATGCAAGTGTAATTTGTGTTGGGTTGGTCACACGGAATCCCAGAGGGAAACCTGATGGAGGCAGGCAGCATCTTGTCCGTCATTTCCAGCCAACACCCAACACACCGGCCTGGTCTCGCGCCCCCACAGCATGACACGCTGCCCTCTCGTTTTCATGGTCCCCCTGTCCCCCTCCTGGCCTTCAGTACGGCGACAAGGAACGGGCGCTCTGGCACTTCAGTTCCCTTCTGGATTGTGCACATCGGCCGCCAGCCCAACAGAACAGCAACGTGGCGCAGTTCCTGAACCTGCTAGCCGGCATCCGCGACCAGCTCGCCATTACGCAGGTAAATAGACACGACGCTGCACAACCACCGCTATTATGAAGGCACTGAGATTACGTTGAAGTAGGAGGTATGGGAAGAGTTCTACAATGGTGTGCTTATGTGTTAGGTACTCTGCATCGGGAGGTTACTATGATGAGCAAGTACTAATCTCTTGTTTCAACAGAGCCTTTCTTTTATTCGCTGCCGCGCCTTTCCTCTCCGTTCCTCCGTTCGACAGGATGGCGCGAGCCTCGTAGACCGCCTCCCGCTCCCGGTCGTGAACCGCCACGAGGTGCGGGTGCTGTGCAGCGACAGCGCCTGCTATGCAGGTCCGGCTGCGCGGACGGTGAGTACACTTTGGGTTTGTAAAAAACCAAAGGGGAACCCCTTCTTCTTCCCCTTTGTGGTGGCGCGAGTCGAGGGGGGATGGCGGCGCCGTTGGTGCTGAAGCGCATAGGTGCGAGGGGAGAGTTAGGTGGTGGTGGCCGGGGCCGTGGTTGGTAGGAAAAGTCGTTTCCCGGTTGCCAAGGATAATTGGACCTGGCCTTGTCGGCTGTGAGGGCGGGTCGCCTCATGACGGGTGCGCGAGGTGGATGAGGCGGAGGACGTCGGGGAGCCCCTCCGCCGCGGCGTTTTAGGCAAGTATACTTCTGCTGCCTGCTCGACAACAGCAGTAGTATTGCACTAACGCAACACACCGCACTCGTTGAGGTGATTTTTTGCATATTGCGCGCGTGTGCCAGGCGATGTGTGCGTTTCTTTTCGCGCGCGCGCATGTGTATGTATATGTGTATGTGTGTGCGCGCGTGTATGTGTATGTGCGTATGTGTGCGCGCGTGTGATGGAACCCGTCAAAGCGGTCTATCTATCTGTGCGATCTGCGTCCTCTTCTTTCGCGTGTGTCTTTTCTTTGACATCAGGTACCTGACAGCACGTGGATTAAGATGGAGGCGTGTTGCACTAGCGGCTCCAACAACTGGCTCGTGGATGGCGGCGTCAAGCAAGAACGCGACGTAAGTGCCGCATGGAGCCGCCGCGATGTCCATATTGCTGATGAAGAAAATGGTGTTGACGGCCATGGCTCCATGTCTCGTTGGTCGGGCCGTGCAAGTCCGGCCGTGCTGCTGACACCGCCAGCACATTCTGCCACAGTACGGCCAGCGGCGATCCTTGTCCTGCGTCGCTCCATCTCCAATCCCGCACCCGCTCAGCCTCTCAACCCAATCCGCGTGCGGACATTGCCCGCGGGTCCAGTCCTTCACAGTATAAGCGCAACTCGCCCTGTGTCGCCCTCGTTCTCGTCTGCTACCTCTCCCCCCAGCACGAGGAGTACACGATGTGCGTATGCGGTGAGGAAGTGGGTGTGCAAGTGGAGTTCAGGAACCCGCTGGCGCTGAAACTCAAGGTGCGGGGTGGTGCGGTGTTGGTGCTGGTGATTTTCCTTCTGCTCTTGTTGTTGGCGGAAGTGGTCGTGGTAGTGAGCAAGGCTTGCTCGGTCGGTGGGTCGGCGGGTCACCTCGTACGTGAGGTGCCTTCCGAAGGGAGCTAGCGTGGGGCCGCAGCGGGGAGGCTACACCTGCGGGTTCGTATCCGGGTATAGCTCAAGCGCGGGTACTCGCCCGACTGCCCGCAGACTGGCTGAGGGCCTGAGACACGGTACTTGCTTAAGCACGGCGCACGTGCAACCTGGCTGGTGGCTGATTCCGATGTTGTGTACCCCATGGTTCCCGTGTTAGGTGTCGAATGTTCGGCTCATCTGCTCGTTCACACCCGAGGGCGATACAGCGGCGGCAGGGGCAGGAGCAGGAGCGGGGGGCCAGGCAACGAGCACAGCGGAGCGCAGCAGCAGCAGCGGCGGCAGCAGCGTGTTGCTGACGGCCGGCGTGCATCCGCTGCTTCCTGGCCAATCGCCGGCGGAGCTCACAGCTCAGCCGGGCAGCGAGTTTGTGAGTAGAGGGCGCGGCGTGGGTGGAGCGGCGGGCCGGAGGGGAGGGGAAGGGCGTGACTGCAGGCTCAGGTGTTTTGCTGGGCCGAGCTGCGGCATTGCCTCGCCCTGCGATACCTCTGGTGGATTGCGCTGTCTTGCTTTTGTGACGGTGCGCTTTCATCCATCTGGCCAGCTCGCCTGCCATAAAATAACGCATAGGCGATGGTCGTCTATCCCCTCATGAGCCGCGCCGTCTTCCGTTTCCCTCCCCCTTCTGTCTCTTTCTCCTTCTTTTTCAGCGCGCCACGACTCACAATCCCCCCTTGGCATCATCTTCACTTGCTCGTGATTCGTCTTTTCCCCCCTCCCCCCGCTCATCGCCTCCACAGATAACCGTCTCCGAGGCGCAGCTCACGTTGCATCCCGGCGAGGCCATGGTTGAGGTGCTGAGAGTGCTGCCGCACACACCCGGGTGGCTGAGGATCACAGGGGTGACGTGGACACTCAACGGCGTGGCGCATGGCCGCATCACCTTCGACGTCAAGGGCCGCCGCCGGAAGCGACCCAAGGGCACAAGGTAGGTTGGGGTACGAGGTGCGGTTTGGCCTGCGATGAAACTGCTTGTGAGCTGCGCGCACCACCACGTACCTGTCTGCGTGTTGCGCATATTCACGACATTCACGACACGGCACCGGGAAACCAGGGGTGGCTGGGGCGGCCAAGGTCATGTTGCCAAGACATTCTGCAGCAGCGTTGCATGATGGACTAGAAAACCTTTTTTGCATTTCTCCGCAGGCTTCCCCCCGCTGCCGCTCGAGCCTGCTACTGTGGCTGCCGAATACGTTCACTGTTCTCGTACTGCGGGTCGCCTTCCTCCGCGGCTGATTTCGCCCTCACCCTCGCCCTCATTCCCTGTCCTGGCCTCTGCCCCAAATGCCCCCCCACACTTGCCATTTCTATCTAAGAAGTCAGCGGTTGGTTTATCCTTGCATCATGTGGTCGCCTTCCCTCCATTCTGCAGGCCGGGCCAGCTGAAGCATTACCCGCCCCACCGGCGGCTGCTGTTCCAGGTGCTGCCCACCATGCCCCGTTTGGAGCTCCTATCGGACCCGCTGCCACCCGCGCTGTACTCGGGGGAGTTGTGCAGGTGAGGCCAGGCGTCAACCGACCGGGCAGGGCAAAGCAGAAATGACTCTCCTGGCGGCTTGACAAGCTTTCACGCACACAGTTTGAAGGTTGAGGGAGAGGGAGACACCAGCACCCTGGGCGACTGCTGCCAGCTGCAGCCTTTCCAGCTCCCTTTCCATCGAGGTCTCTCCTGCCACTCACAGTTTCTGGTCTCGTGCGGTTCGGCTGGCCTTGGCCATATAGACGCAGCCCACTGGCTGGTTCCTGGAGCGGAGCGGTCCCCAGAGGCGCGGTTGCCCGGTTCGATACGTGCCTGCCCTGCCCCTCACCCGGCCTTTTCACACGTCCCCTGTCCTGCCTTACCCTGACTCATACGTCCTGCTTTGATTCGTGCCGCCAGCGCTTATTGCCGCACGCTGCGCGCCCTTGCGCGCCCCGTGGTGCATGCAGTGTGCTGCTGTAGCGGCATGTTTTGTTTTTTCCTATCAGTGTGTATGGTGAGTGACTCTCACGTGGCGCTTCTCCGCTGTCCGTCTTGTTCCGCTCCCACGACTGTCAGGGTCATAATGCGCATCCGGAACGGGGGCGGGCTGCCACTGCGGTCTCTGGCGCTGGTGGTGGGGCACCAGGAGGCGGTGTGTCCCGCGACGGACGCCAACAGGAACAAGCCGCCACTGGAAAGCCTGACGGGTAGGGGGAGGACGAAGGGAGGAGGAGGAGGGGGGAAATCTTAAGATCCAAGAAGCGAAGGGTCACCTGCCGACGCCTAATAAGGGAGCAATGAGGTTAGGAAAGGAAGCTGAATCTGGGCTCAACAGGTTGCATCTGACGCGCGTGTGGGGTTTTTCCAAGAGGGGTTGGATCTGACACAGTGGGGCTTCCAGGGAGATCGTCCAATCTGTGGACGCACGGAAGCTGCCTCAGCGCCGGGTGGGTGAGCGGGAGGGTGGTTGTAGCAGTGTCAACGCTTCCCTGTCCTTCTTGCCCCTTAGGCACCCGGGGATAGCGCAGTTGGAGGCCCGCTAGCCCTCGGGTCAGCGACTCGGCAACCTGCTAAGGGCGAGGACGCGAGTCCTGATGTGAAGAGCTTGGCTGCGACTTGTTGGCGCGTGCATGCATGCATGTATGCACGGGCTGACGGTGTTTTCAGAGGAGCCGCGGGCCCAGACGACCCTTTTCATGCGTACATATGTCGGATCTGCACCCAGGCGTCCGGGGCATGGGCTCGTGCGGTCGCCTGGAAAACTTCAGGGGTGCCCCTGATTCCACGTGCCGCAGAAGCAATCTAAGACATCGCCGGGGTAACCATTCGCCTTCCTGGCTCTTGCCACCCTGCTCTCTTGCGCTCCGACCCTAGCTCGAACCCTGTGTGCTCGACCCTCGTGCTTGGTCCCCCTACGTCCCGGTCCCGCAGATCCGCGTGAGGTGGTCCAGCTCAGCAAGGTGCCGTCTTCCGTGCGCGGCAACTTCCAGCTCTACCGCCTGTGGCCGGGTCGAGAGCTGGCCCCGGGCGAGGTGCTTGAGTGGCCGCTGTGGCTCCACCCACGCGGCGTCGGCACTCTTAAGCTGCCGTTGGTGTGGTACGGCGAGCCCGCGGTGAGTGGAGTGCTTGTGCCGGTACACGCGAATGAAGTCGTGGAGGATGAGAAAAGGAGGGGTAAAGTAATTCCTTCTCGCGCCATCACGGGAGAGAGATGGGTGTGGTGGGAGTAAGTGGGATTGATGGGCGCTGCTCACAGGTTCACGCACGTCGCGAAGTGCGGGGTGGCATGGCTCGGCGTGTTTTGTGATATCTTGCCATGGCACGGACGTGCTCTTTGCTGCTCTGCACTCCTCGTATGTTTTTACGCGAAGGCTGCCCCCTGCAGCCCTCCGGCTTAGGTCTCATCCATACCGTTCTTTCTGTAAAGCGCGGACCAACAGTGGAAAGCAGTCTGAACTGGAGTTGTTACTGGTGCCAGCCCCTTCTGTCGCTGCCTCCGCTGTGCCCAACCTTGCTCTGTCCACACCAGGTTTCGGGCCCCAAGGGCGGCATGCGCCACCGCACCTTGCGCATCTGCGGCAGCGTTTCAGTGCAGCCGCTGCTGGCGGCTCGCCCCACAGTGTGGCCTTCGCCCACGCAGCTCTCCCACTACCTGCTGCGCCTGGGCATTGACAACAGCAAGGTAAGCAGCTGAGCCCGCCGCGCACCCACACCGCCACAGAAGCCACTGCAACTGCAACCGCAGCTGCAACGGTAGCCGCGCGAGCCGCACAGCCCCAGTTGGTTAACCCAATATAATACTGCGAAGTTGAGATCTACGTTAAAACTACAGTACTAGACAAACTACCTTGGCGGTATGATGCCAACTCAGGGGGCCCACCCGCACCCGGCCGCCCGGAAACTTCTAGTCGTTACCAGCTGCAGTCGCCAGCCCCACACATGTGGCTGGTGCATTGCGCGCTGTGGGCTTGTACATTTCTGTCTGACGCACCTGCAGTCGCATGAACAGCATAGCAACTCAGCTCTCTACACCACGGTTGGCCAGGGCGAGCCCTGGCATATGGTGCAGCTGAGAAGTCTTCGGCCTCCCTGGCATTAAAACTACCATCTACTCGACGATCCCCAATGGCTGTGACGCATCCTTAGCGTGACGCGAGAGCCATACGAGCAAATCGATCCCAGCGTATAGCATGTAGGAGACCCAAATGCTCCCCCCACCATGTCGAGTCTCGAGTCGGCGGGTGTCCCTTTTGTTTGGTAAGCCCCCTTTGGCGGATGGCGCTGTGCGCAGGAGGGGGAGCGCGTCGTCCTGCAGCAGGTGGCAGCAGTCACGGCGCCACCGCTGAACGGCGGCGCCAGCAACGGCGCTGAGCCGACCTTGGCCTCGGGCCTGGGTGCCTCTGATTGGTCCATCTCCCTCCTGGGCAGCCAGAGCTCGTCGACGGTAGGCGCGGCTGCGGAGCAGATGCCGACGTCGACGCCGGCGTCAACATCGCCGTCGACGGCCGAAGAAAGTGCTGCCGCCGGCGCAGCGGCCATGATGACGTTGCTGCGGAGCCTACCGCTGGCTGTACCCTTGCAGCCTGGCGAGTCTGCCAGCCTGTTCCTGCAGCTTGTCGCGCCGCCGGCGCTACCCAAACACCCGACGGTGCCATTGCCAGCGGCAGCAGGGACCGGGGAGGCGGGAACCGCAGATTCTGCGGGCTCACGGACGGTGGCTGCAGGTTCCGGAGCGGCTCCGGCTCCATCCGGGAGTGGTCTGGCGGCACCGGCGTGGCAGGAGGATACGTCTACTGCTACTGCCGCTGCTGCTGCCGCGGCGGCGCCTTCTGCCAAGTTCTCTGTGACACAGGCAGAGGAGGCTGTGCAATCGCTCGCAATTGCTGACAGCGGCGTGGCGGGGTCCAGCGGTCGCCCGCCGTACGTTGACGGCTCCGACACGGGCCTTCAGCGGCTGAATTTGTTCGGACCTGGCGTGTTGGCACACTTCTACCGGCGCGGCCGGAGAAGTATGATGGCGACCATTGGCGCTGCGGCCGCCGCGACGGCGGTGGCAGCAGCTCCTGCCGGCTCCGGCCTGTTGAGCACGGTGCCGCCCCCGTCTCGCGGCGCCTCTGCACCACCACCACACGCTCCTCCGTCCCCGCTGTCGCCATCTCCCGCGGGTCCTGGAGGTCTGCCACACCTTCAGCCCGGTGCTGGCGGCGGTGGAATGCTAGGACCTGGCCTGGGCCCGCACGGCGCCGCGCATCACCCGCACCCCCAATTCCACGCGCATGCCCACGGCCATGCCCATTCCCACCCGCACCCGCACTCGCACCCGCACCCGCAGCAGCAGCTAGACGGCAACCTACCGCGCGGGCCGCCTTACGGCGGCGTCACAGGAGGCATGGTACCTCTAGGCCCCGTCAATTTAACCAACACGCAAGGCACGCCGCAAGGGGTCTTCGGGGCTGGCGGCGCGGGCATGGGACGGTCATTGGCTCCCGCAGGGACCCCTACTGCGTCTGGCGTGGCAACTGGGACTCTGGCCCAAGGCACGGTGCTGGGAAGCTCTGGCCCGGGCCGGCCGGGGCAGGTGGTTCCCCTGGCCGATCCCCCCTTGGACCTGTTGGTGCTGTGGCACGTGGCATCGAGCACAAGGACGGGCCACCACCAGGGTCAACAGCGGATTGGGCTGTGCAGGCCCTACGACCAACAGACGGCGCGCGACCTCTCCGGCTGCTTGCAGGTGAGGCCGCGAGCAGGCATCAGCTCGGGTTGGGTTGATGGAGATGGAAGTGTCGGTGGGACCGGGGCGCTGGACTGCAGGACTGGGGGACCGCGGAGGGGATATAATCTACAACATCTGGAGTTTGCGAGGGTTCGCACAGGAGCGGCGTGTTGATAAGTGCATGATTTCAAGGGGACAGGTAGGCGCTTAGCCGTGCACCCATGGCCATGGATGTGATGGCGTGCGCCTAGCGTGCGGCTCGGGCAAGGTAGGCGTCTTGCGTTAGAGCAGGCATTCTCGAATAGGTGTGGGTAACGTTGGGTAGCCAGGCCGGCCTGGCCTGGCCTGGCTTTTTAAAAATGCCTGTTTCTGGAAGGAATTCCAAGCGATGCAGCACCAGTGGTGACCTGATAAACCTCCTATCAGTTTCACTGCGTAGCTGGCCCACTGCTTAACTTGTTTTGTCCATTAAGATGCGTCCGGTGCGACGTTTCCTTTGGCCGATCGCTGTCACCATCACCGCGCTTCTTCTTCTACTGCCGCTGCTGCTGTTGCTCTTGCAAGCTTGGGGGGAAAAGGAAAAAAGGGAAGCGCTTGATGCCTATTCACTTCCGCTTTCGCTTTCGCAGGCCCAGACGAACCCTATTCGGATGCTGCTGACGGGGCCCAACGGGGCCAGCAGCGCAGCTAGCAACGGCGGCAGCGCGGGACCGGTGGTACGACATGACTTCCGGCGCAGTTCGCTGGCGGTGGTACCGCTGCGGCTGGTGGTGCGGAACAATATGGGTGTGGAGGCTAGGCTGCAAGTCGAGGTGAGCAAAAGAGGGGCCGCCGAGGAGAGGCCGGGGGGCCTGGTGGGGCTGTTTGGAGACGGCAGGAACTGCGTTCTGTTGACTTGTGCTCACCGCCAGTGAACGTCCACATTTGTGTGTATGCATGTATCTGTGTGTGCGCGTGCGCAATAGGCAGGCCTGCACGCGGATCAACCAAGTATCCTGTCCCACCCCGCACTCAACTCGATAGGACACGCCGCACTGCCTCGACTCACCTCGCCTCGCGTTGACTTGGAGCGCCCCTGCTCACCTCCGCCGCAACTATCTCAGCCCTGTCCTCCGCTTTTCCAGTTTCGCACACAATTCGCCACACAGCTCCCCATGCACCTTGTCCGTCATCCCTCACGCCACATGCGCCAGGTGGGCGATGGCTGGCAGTCCGCCGACGCTCCCAACAGCTGGCAGGCCTCCACCTCCATATTGGGCTCCAGCACCAGCACCAGCCTAGGACCAGCAGCCCAGATGGGCCTGGGAGGCAGCGGCGCCACCGCAGCCAGCGCTGCTGGCACCATCCACGCGGGCCCTACGGGCGGCAGCTTGCCGGCCGGCCCTGCGAGTGCTGGGCCCACGGGCGGCAGCAACGCGCCGGGCGGTGGCCTCTCCTCGGGCCTGAGCCTGGGTGGCAGCGTGATGCCCATCACGTATCAGGCGGGTCTGCCGCCCTGTCCGGAGTTCTGCTGGGTGGGGCCGACCTGTGTGGCGGTGCCGCGGGTGGAGCCGGGCGGCGAGGTGGAGGTGCCGCTGGCGGTGAGTGGGCGAGTATGGGGAATGTTGTGATAGGGGCTTGGGGACCATGGGCCTGCAAATGTGTCATCTGGACGCCACTTACCGCCATGTACGCGGGGTGCAACCCTCCTGGATATCGTTGGTTCATTGTGCAGTACTGTAAGCGAGGGGGAGAAGTCGAAGGGGGTCGAAAAAGGGTGCAAGCTGCAAGGGAGTCAACCGTTCCAGCTTGCAAGGGGCCTCGAAAGGTTTCCGCCTTTCGTGCCTTCCGAGTGTCTTCCAACAGAGAAGTATGCATCGCCTCAAACCTATGAGGAGTGCTAATTACATGGCGCAGAAGGACATCTAAACAACGCGTTGCACGGTGCACCCATCCCAGTAGGCTACTGAGAACGAGGCGCGTCGTTCGCCTTTGTACAAGTACGAGGCCTCTTGACAAGAAATTGCGACGGCAGCATCCCACGGCTGACTGGGCCGATGGTTATCATGGGACTGGCCCCCCTCTTCAATCGGTATATACTGGAAATTAAATTTTTTTCCCACTCTCCACCCTTCCAACCAGGTGGCCGTGTTCAGGCCTGGTGCCTACTGCGTCACAGGCTACCGCTGCACAGCATACATGGAGTCTACAGGCGCCGTGGAGGTGCAGCGTGGGGAGCCGCTGTGCTTCCGAGTGGAGAGCTGACTGGAACAGAACAGGCAGCAGCCGCGGCTGCGGCTGCAGCGGCAGCGGCAGGAGCTATAACAGGAACTTGCTGTGGCAATAGCAATGGTAGTGGTGGCGGCAAGCTTTGCCTTCACATAATGTGTTGGGCTTGCTTAAGAGTGCAAACCGTGGCACTTTCCTGGGTGCTAATGCACCCGTGAAGGGGGTTAAGGGTCTTGGGCTCTGGATTAAGGAACCTGTCCTGTGTGCCTGGGCAATCAATCGGTGATGTCGGAGCCAACCTTCCCCAAGCTAATTGGGTGTGCTGGGCACGATTCTTACTGAGGGCGTTGCTTTAGGTCTGTCTGCGTTCTTGACAGCCGCAGTTGACGACCAGGAACGGAAGGCGCGTGTGCAACCTTGCAATGCATTATTGTGCTGCCATAGTCGCACACGTCGGGGTACTGGTATGGGTGCACATGTGTGAGTTTGTGCGTGTGCATCGAAGGACACGGGGCATGTGGGCGTGGGCCATACAGTTCACATGAAGATGGAACCAAACACGAGTTGTGCAGAGGGGGAACACCGCATTGCTTGCATAAAGGGTGCCGTAAGCTATACCCAGCCAGGGAGAACGACACAGAAACCACCTCAGGTGTCGTACACCTAGCAAAAGATTACCAGCATGGCTTTGGCACAGACCTTCCCTTTGGAGGAGGCGTAAGACACTCCGAGATAGGCCTTGAAATTGCATGATGTTGTTTCGATGGATTTGAAAGGCTGCCCTGCCTCCGTCCTTTCCCGTATCCTCATCTGTTGCCCTGCCGTGCACGGACGACTTGCACACAAAGTAACACAACACGTATGGACCAGCCCATCAACCCAGCCCCACAGCAGTAGGGCTGAAAGGGGGCCTCTCACCCTCGTCAGCCTGCACCACCTTCTAGACGCAAAGCGTGTCCACAGTTGCATAAGGAAAGAGCGTGTAAGGAGAGGATATGCAAATGCAAGCCTTAGTAGGGCATTCACGTCATAATCCGATATTGATTCGGCCATAATCGGCACGGCATACTGAAGAGCGTAAGAAGGTACGAATAAATAGCCTTGGGCTCTATTCGTGACCCTGGGCTCCCTGCGCCAGAACGCCACTACGAGTCTACGCCAGAATGCCAGGTGGTCAGATGCGTTGTGCGTTAGACACAACCAACTGAAGTACAACTTCCAAACCGAGCTAGAAGCGTAAGTGGGCCTACAGGCATATTCGCGCAACCGATTTATCAGGTCATCAAACAAAAGGATTTGTTAACGTGCAGATTAATTTGACCAGCAGACTGCATACAGACCTTGAACGAACAAACACCCCTCCCACAAAGGTGCATTATTTCGCGACAAGAAATACTGTAACGAGATAGGGATGGACCGGCCACCTACTGCGACAGTTTTCAGTAAGCTGAACTACAAGGCCACTCAATCTATGACATATTGCTGTCAATCGCGTCGATGCTTTAATCTTATGCAGTTGGCAATATACCTTACGATGTCACGGAGCAGATGCTTATGGATACGTTCGCCCAGGCAGGGCCGATCAAATCTCTCCGGTGCGTCCCTTGGCGGCTTGCACATAGATCGCCCACCCATGGAAGTCGACTAGCGGCCATGCTGCTTGCAGACTAGTAGCCGACAAGGACACGGGCAAGCCGAAAGGTTATGGGTTTTGCGAGTTTCATGATGTCCAGACAGCTCAGTCAGCGGTTCGCAACCTAAACAAATATGAAGTAAATGGGCGGATGCTTCGCGTGGATTTTGCGGATGAGCATACGCAAGACGCGCGTGGCAAGCGTGATAAAGGTGGGGTGGGGGCGGGGGTGCGAGTGGGCGCCTAAGCCGGGGGAGCAGGGTATCAATGTAGAACCACCATCGCAGATCTTACTGAGGCCCAAGCTTGTGAGAGGGAATGTGCACCACATATGTTGTGTACTTGGCAAGTGCCTTTGTGCACCGATGGCCGCGCACTGAACCATAACCAGGCATGGGGACCAACAATCAACAATCAACGAGATACCTACCGGGGTCATGCACAGCTTTAAGCCTGAGACGATCAATGCCCGAGTCGCATGTGTGCATACGGTGCATGCGCATGCTTGCGCGAAACTGCATGCTTGCGCGAAAACTGCATGCCTGTAGACACTGCTTGTTGTGACGCAGCCTTGCCAGGTGCACGTTACAGAGGGCATGCAGCTGCGGTGATCTGGTTCCGGGATCTCGGGTGTGTGAGCAAGCCAACATGGATCCTTACAGGTGTCTTGTATGCCATGCCTGCGGGATACGAACCCCCTACTACACGCCAGGACCGTTGTATGGCAGCTTCAAATCTGCATGCCTGCATGTGTGTCCCGTGCATTCGGATGTGCCTGTGTTCGTATGCATGTTCTACATGCCTCCTGGTCCACCAGCTCCTCGGCGCTATGCCGCTGAGACCCCTGTGTGCACCTTTGCCCCCACCTCCAACAGAGCCCAGGGGACCTGAGGGCAGGAGAGGACCTGAGCAGTCGCTCGCGCCGGGGCCGCCCCCGGGCACGAGGGTAAGCTAGCCTGTCTGCTGACGGGGACAGTAGGTTTGGGCGGCGGTGGACGGGCAGAATTCGCCTGATGAATGTTAGGTTACCTTCTTCCCTACCCTAAACCCTTTTCCTTCCGCCGCTGGCCACACACTTCCACACCCGCGCGCTCTCCTCGCTCGGGGCACGTAGCCAATCGGACGTGAGGCAGCGGGCGCGGCCGCGGCCCAAATGAACGCGTTGCTCGGCAACGCGCCATACACAGGGCCCTCCCAGGAGAAGATCTCCACGGTCATCGCGGGCATGACGCCCATGCAGCTGTTTGAGATTCTATCGCAGATGCGCACGCTGTGTCAGCAGAACCACGCAGCTGCGCGATCTATCCTCGTGGCGAACCCGCAGCTGACTAAGGCGCTATTCCAGGTGGGGACGGTCCGCGCAGGGCTCCTGTGGCCTCGCTGCAACCCAGGAGGTGGTTGATCCGAGGAATATGTGACTGCTGTGGGGTGTGGCGGCTGTGGCTTTTTCCTGATGGACGTTGTGCTGGGGGTTTGCAGCGAGCTGTACATGAGCCCTTCGCCACATACGCGAATTGACTGGGCGCCCCCCCAAAACACCGGGTTTCCGTTCCCACATGACAGGCGCAAGTGCTCCTGGGGATGGTGAAGGGGAGTGCGCCGCCACCGTCCACTATCGCGGCCTTGGCGCCTCCGCCCATGCAGGCGCAGCTGCCGCCGCCACAACAGCCGCCGCCACCGCAGCAGCAGCAGATGGGACCCCCGGCACAGCCCAGCGGTGGGCCGATGGGACCGCCGCCACCGCACGCGATAGCACCGCCACCGCCCGGTGAGTGCTAAGCCCGAGGGGGGGGGAAATGAGGATGGCGCTCTGGATGGACTTGAGTTGTGGCTTGCTGGGTGCTGTTGCCTTGCTTCACGTTCTTGGACTCTTAACTTTGCTGCTGGGAACCGACCAGGGCAACCCTTACCGACTGGACTATCTCGGCCGGCACTCGAATGCCGGAGCGTGCTTTACATTGCTCTCAGATGGAGTTTACAGCCACATTATGCTAACTGTGACTGTGACTCTTGAGTGTTTTGTGCCGCCTGTTGCCTGTGGTGCCCATGAGAATGCGGGCACTGAGGACCTTGAGAGTGTGCGTGTTCCCGCATCGACGGCAGGTGGGACTGCGGTGCAGCAACCCCCGCAAGGGTTGCCGCCCCAGTTTGGAGTGGCCGCGGGGCCTGGAGGTCCCTTTGTCACTACCACAGTACCCGGGCAGCCGGGGCAGCAGATGGTCACTGTGGTCAGCGGCTTGCCACCGGGTGAGTCGGGAGGGGAGGATCGAAGTAGAACTCTGATGAGCGGTGGGTGATGGGTATAGGAGCAGGCTGCTGGTGGTGCTACTGCTGGCCCAAGGGAAGTTTGTGCTCTGTGTGCAGGATTCGCATGCCTGGTATAATCGTTTCGCGTTCTGGTTTGTGGCTTTACTTGAATACATGTGGGCGCGTTGTTGACGGCAAAACGTTTTGTATACAGTTTCCGTTAGCGGAAGAGCCCACCATTGACATAGGGGGTCCAACGCAGCCCACGCCGACCTGCATTCCAAGTGGCGTGGAAGGCGCCCTGGGAAGGCCCTTGGGAGTGTTGGATATAGAATTCGCGATTGAAGGCTTGTCGGAAGTGCTTACCACATGCGTGCTCTTCTGTGTTACGGCTCGTGCTACCCTCGCTGCTTTGAAACCCTGACCTTGGCAACCCCTTCTGTTGTTTCAGGCCCCATGCTCATCGATCCTGCCACTGGCCTTCCGTACACTGCGCCTCCGGGTGCCGTGATTGTGCCAACGGGTCAGCCGGCGCCACAGCCGCAGCAGCCCATCTTACAAGCAGCGCCACCACCACCGCCCCAAGCGCCGCCGCAGCCTTTGCCCGCACCAGCGCCCGAGCCTCAACCGCAGCCTGTGCCGGCACCTGCTCCTGCTCCAGTGCAAACGGCTCCTGCTGCACCGGCGCCAGCCCCGGCCGCAGGGCCACCGGCCACCGTGCAGCTGCCTGCCAACCTGGCGCCACAACAGGCCCAGGTGCTGCAACAAGTTCTCAGCTTAACTCCGGCGCAGATCGACGCGCTGCCGCCCGCACAGCGCCAGCAGGTGTTGCTCGTGCGGCAGCAGCTAGGGTTGGGGGCACCGGGAGCGCAGTAGGGGGATGCTTTGGGAACGGTTGTGCTGCGCCGCCGGATAGTAAGATGGGCGGAAGGAATGTGGGCGCCGGGAAGATGGTCGCTTGTGTCCAGCCGCGTCAGTATCGGGCGGTCGATCGTTGGTGACGTTGGTTGGAAGGGCGGATTTCCCGTGACGTCGGCATCGCTGCATGTAAGTGGTTACTATTAACACACGTTTGGCGACTTCGATTGGCGACGAACTCTCTTTGCTAGTCTCGGCTGTTTTGGAATTTTGGTTGCACGTGATCATTGGTCCAAATTAACGGTGTGCTGTAAAAGGCGGCTCGCATGCTTTTGCGTATGCTACCGTCGTCGCTTGCTTTAATGTCGCCGTTCAGCCGCTAATTGCACATAAGGACAAGGAAGACCGGTCCACTGGGCCGCAGCAGCCGCAGCTGCTGCGCAACCGCGAGGGAACGAGCGAGCTGTGGGTCAGTAAGCAACCCTCGGGGCATCAGGGCTACCGCCACACAACTCGCCAATTCTGCAGGCCGAGAAACCACCTGAGCCATGTGTGTGTGTGTTTGTGTGCGTGTGTTACATGGTCGTGGGGTGCGTTCCCCATACCTGCAAACCGCCCAAATACGAGCCGAGCGCTGCCAGATCGCCTATAAGCGCCATCCTACCTCGCACTTCAGACAAAAGCAAGTGATAAAGGATACCAACGACCAAAGGGAACGATCGAGTTGCGGTGGGACCATATACATTCCAGCATCCTTGCCAAACGTTCAGGCTCCCACTTCATATTGTCCACTTCATATGCGCGAAGCGTGGGAAGTCCATATCAGATCTGACTCTGTCGTACACCGGGCAGTCCAGCAAAATGTGCTTCTCATCCTCGATATGGCTATCCGTGCCGCAGCAGGGGCAAACTTCGCGGAGCCATGTGTCGAGCACTCGAAATCAACGCGAGCTTGTGGCTTGCATCTCAGAGCAACTCACTCGAATCTAGCTCACAGGTTCGACAGGTCCCTAACTCGTAATTGCCAAGTGGTCCGTCTATGGAAGCTAAAACACCTCATGTTCACACGCTGCCAGCCAACGAACGGAACCAGACACAGCCGAGCACGTCTGCGCATATCCACATCGCAACGTCTCACGGGGGCCAGGTACAAGATCGACGGACAGGTCCGCTCGCAAAATCTACGCACGCACTCTACGCAGAGGACCAAAGAACTTTACGAAACTGGATTTGCTCGACACTTACTCTTATTTGGTCGTGCGCAGACCCATGTATTGCAATGTTCATGCCAGCAGCAGTCACAGCACGCGGAACAGTTCACCTCCATGAATTAACTTCCCATAATGCCGGCGGCAGACCAGTCGCCAAGCTGGCGGCGCCATTTCGGTCCGCCTGCAGCCTTCATTTTTCTTCATAAACCGTCGTACAGTTATGGGTCTGGATGAATTACGAACCTCCCTATGGCACATCAGCGGACGCAACGAGACGACGCAGGCCAAACTCAGAGAGATCCGTTACCTCGTACATACCATAGCGTGCTCTTTTAGTTATCACAGATTGCCCATTACACTACGTTGGAGTGCCAACATGGCAAGCGCCACGGAAGCAGAAATTCGAAGCATTAGCCCTCTCTCAACCTCCCTTATGCCCCAGTCGAACATACCTGGCTGCCGGTGCCGCTGCATGCGGTAGTGGCTGCCAGGCGCGTGAACAGGCCATCAAAGTGAAAAACACTATCTGCGCACCACATGCGATACAGGCGATATGCCGCGTCGTGGGCCACACACCCTCCCGCATGCTCTGCCGCAACACTGCATGTAGCCTTCCTGCATGTCGCCGTCCGTCCCCCTCGCTACACACCTCCTGCGCTGTCACATTGGACCAAGGACTTTTCCTCGGACGCCTGCCCTCCCCGACCCTGGCGATGACCTGCACCTGCGCCTCCCGATTCCCGCAGCGCCGCCTGTGGTCCCTGTTATCCTTTACTAACAAACCCCTGCCAACGCGGTCAGTCAGTCAATCAAGGACAATCAAAACGACTGCCCAATACGCCAGTTTTTTTGAACGCCAACACAACAAAAACCTCATACCTTGGGAAGCAAAGGCATGGCCGCCTCCCCGTTCTTGAGCACCGAACTTGTCCCCGCCCCAGCCAGCCCGTGCCAGTCCACTTTTAACTGGTCGGCATCCACGTTCGGCGCGGTGGGGTTTCCAGGGTGAAATGACAACACAACAGCATTAGTAACAACCAGAGGAACGGAATCGCCAATCGAAGGAACCCCAGCATCTGTGACATTGTGAAAGACCGTGCCGATGGGGGTACACCCACGCCACCACACAGAAACACGCCAAGGGCACCGCACACCAAACCACGCCTAACCATATACATTAAACCAACTGTCACTTCATAGGAAGTGCATCATACACCAGTCATTACGTTCATGCCAGGCTAGGCGACAAGAACCCCCCGGCACACTGTACGCCCAGCTCTGCCCGCCACAGGCCCTCATCCCCCATGGTGCCGCAAACCACATCCGCAGGTTCGTGGCCGACCTGAGGACCTACCCCCACGCCCCGGATGGGTCAGGCCAGTGGAGAAAGGCTAACGATAACTGCTTGAGCGTCTGTCGCCCTGTTGCCCTATAGCAGACGCCGGAGCTATACGCCTTAACACACCGACACACGGTGGGTGGTTTTGCCTCATCCTCATCCCCATCCGAAGACGTGGGTCCACGGCCCTCCTCTCAGAGGCGACAAGGACCTCGCGACGGCAGATGTCCAACAAAAGCCGCTCTATGTGGCTAGGACCGCTCCGTTCAGGGTCCCCATCATGGGGCAGGTCGGAGCTGGCCATCGGCGTGTTGCCTGGCGGCCAGGGTATCGGGCAGGAGTCAAGAGACCTGGCGGCGGCACCAAAGGCGACCGAGCCAAACCGCTGATGATGTGACGGGGGGCACACGGGTCAATGGGCCGGTAGCCCGCAATCCCGCTGTTTTTGTTCGACCAGTACTTGTCCAACTGCGTAACTTCAGAACTGTGTACTACCAGAACTACTACTGCATTCAAAGGCGTGTGCCCGGACATGATGAGTCAACGTGGAACCAGAGAAGGTGTGTGGAGCCTTCCGCACATTCCGCGACAGCAATATCGACCAAACCCTTCCAACCGCGCAACTGCAACGGGCACATTGACCCCGCTGCTTGGTTGCATTACACCTGTACTCCGCAACAACACCATTCTTTTGCGCATGTATTATTGTGTTACTATTTATGTGTAGATATGGATCTTATGTATATGGATTAGAAGAAAACAGCAACCGTATCAAAAACACGCATAATGTCTGACATGCGTGTGCTCGTTGGGAGCGCACGCTTTGCACTCGACGCTCTTCCTTTCTCGCGATTTCTTCTCCGCTCTCCCTCGCCCCTCCCTCGCCCTCCCTCGCCCTCCCTCGCCCTCCCGAGCCCGATCTCTCCCTTCCGAACCAATTCCAGATGAAGCTTTCTTTAAATTCTCTTCCACGCGCATTCCTCGAAACCGTGGGCGCCGTCGGCCCGCCACTTGCAGGCCAACACACACCACACCACAACCCTGCCGCGGCAGCTGCATGGGGCACTACCACGCCTCATACAGCGCAGCAGCAATTGCAGCAGCAGCCGCAGCCAGATGCAATCAACACAACCGGAAAGAAACACAGCCAGACGCTATGTATGGCCTGTGTCCCGATGGGGCTCTCTATACACGGCACCATCACCACACGCATTCGTAGCTCGAGAAATTCCCACCGGTCCAGCGGAATAACTCCAGAGCGGGCCAGGCGCTCCCGAAGCACCTCCTCGCAGCGCATTATCCACCTGCCTACCCACCCGTGTCGCGTGTCGTGGAAGGTGGATGTAACCATGCCGTTGAGTAGCCACGTGAGCCGTCAGCGCGCACCTCAGGAGCTCAAACGTGCTCATGTGCCAACATCGCATCATGGCTCAGTTGCGTAAAACGCACCAAGAAAGCCGCAAATCACGGGGCCACATGTATCCTCGATCCACACATTATTCAGCGGCCCCTGCGGCCGCCGCGTCCTCCCACAGCACAGCCCACCTGCGCGCAGACCTGCGGTCTATCCTCAAGGAACACACCTCTTCAAATTCCAGCCGTGCCTCGGTCCGCAAGGACTTCAGGAACTCCCGGTCGGCTGTCTATACTGTGGCTGTGGCTGTTTCCCGCAGTCACCACGATGTTTCTTTTTAGAATCTGCCCTCACCGTCGCCGCTGACGCGCGCGTCGCCCTCACAGAACTCGTCACCATCATCGCCGTCGCCGTCGACCTCGGGCAAAAAGTGTTCTGGGAGCTCGCGCTGTAGAGGGGCACCGCCGAACCGCAGGTCGGGCAAGGTGATGGACCGACGCCGCGCGCGGCGCCGCCCGACGGGGCCGCCACCGTCGATGCAGCCCACGCTGTCATCCGCCATCACCCGGGGGTTACCGCCACCCGCAAATTGGAACGACGGCTCGCCGTCGTCCCACCGCTGCTCCCCAGTCATGTAGTCCGTATTGCCGCTGCTGCTGCTGCCGCTCGCCTGCGCCATCGCCACCGCCACCGCCTCGCCTCCCATCACCACCCCAGTCGCCGGCCCAGTCTCCGCGGGCAGCTGCGCCGACACCGTCTCCGCGATCTTCGCGTACGCACTCCTGGCGTGCAAGTGCGACGGCGAGTCGGGTGTGGATCCCAGGGGCGATACCAGGTCCCCCCCCACGGGCTCGCTGACGCTCCCATGAACATTAGCGGTGCCGTTGCTGATGCGGTGCGCGCGAGCGATAATGGCCACTGACGTCGCCAGCCCGCCGGCTGGCTTCCCCATGGCGCCGCCGGGGCCCCCGGCATATCGACTCCCGTACGTCGCACTCTCAGTGGCAGATTGCAGCGGCCGCATCGCATCGCTGTAGGCCTTCTGCAGCCGTACCTTGCCGCTGCCTCCACCTCCGCTGCCGCCAGGGCTGTAGCTGTGCACGCCAGACGACACCGTTGACGGCGACGCCGGCGTCATGGCCGTGCGGCGACGCGACGCGGAGCTGGCTGCGGCTAGGAGTAGCTGCAGCCGCACGTAGCTGTTGGCTCGACCCACAAGCCCGATGCTGCCGATGCTGCAGCTGCCTCCGCCTCCTCCTCCCCCACTCCCGTAGTTGCCTCGCCGGTTGCCGCTAGCGTTAGAGGGGCGGCCGCTGTGTGAGCAGCGGTCGGTCAGAAAGCTCTGCGGGATGTCCAAGTTCACCTGGGTTCATGACGACGAGACGAGGGAACCAAAGGAGGGAGGGAAGGAAGGTGGGAAGGGGGCACGGCATGTGGTGGCCAACAGTCACGGCCGTGTGACACCGCATGCCATGGGTGAGGTGGACGGCGGAGCGCGACGGCACTTGACAGTCCGTGCGGGCTCCCGTGCCCCTGAGAGTCAGTCCGCTGGTCCGCAGGACTGCCCCCCTCGTGAAACAGGACATCCGGGGGGCCGCATCAGACCCCACCCCACCACACCCCACCCCACCAGCTGCCCAATGAATCCCCCTGCCCCTGGGCCGCATCACACCACAACCGGGCTGGTGTCGGATGAGCGGGACGAGGTCTGGAGGCCAACAAACCTTGGTAGCAGTAGCAGTAGCAGTAGCAGTAACACTAGTAGTAGCAATAGCACTGCAATCGCAATTGCAGTAGCACGCCTCCCCGCAGCACAATCCCCGTGTTTCCCCTTCCTGAACACCACCAGCCCCCCCGGGGCCCAGCTTTTGATGCATGACGGGCCCCTACGGGTACCACATCCCGGCCTACCTGTGACGTGGACACCGCCGGCACTTTGCGGCCAAACAACATGGACAGAGTGCCACTGGCTTGTAGGCCATGGGGCGGCGAGGCCGAGGCCGACGGAATGGACGAAGCGTTCGAAACCCCCGCCAAACGGCTGGTTGAACGATGCCGCTGCAGCAGCTGCGACCGAAGCCGCTGCTGAGAGCCGCTGAGAGGCTGCACCGCTGACTCGTCGGACGCGCCGGCGCCGACACCAGACGGCCCCAGGGCCGCCTGAACCGCAGCCCCCGGGGCCGCTGCGGCGGGTGATGCGACAAAGGCGTCAACGATACCGCTATTCCCCGTCAGAACGCAGGGCGTTGTGGCGACCGAGCTGGCCAATCCGGCGGCGGAGGCAGCCGCAGCTGCGGCTCCGCCGCCGGCACCAGCGGAGAAGGACGCACCGCTGCCGCCCAGCAGGCGGGCGCGGATGCTGCCGATGCTGCCGCTAATGCTGCCGGCGCTGCTGTGGACTGCCGCCGTTGCCAGGGCTACGCTCGGACTGGACGATAAGCAAGACGGCAGGACATACTGCTGCTGCTGCTGCAGGAATACCGGGGGCGGAGGCAGCAGCAGGTCCCCGGTGGAAGCAGCCGCGCCGGGCGATTCAGCTAGGTGTTCTGCGGGGTGCTCTGCGACGCGATACAGCTGCGAGTCATGAGAAGCCACCATAGGGTTGGACCCAAGCGCAAAGGACAGCGACACATTGTTGATATTGCTGCTGTTGTTATTGTTATTGATGCTGTTATTGTTGTGACTGTGATGTTGTTGGCTACCGTTGCACTGTTGGTACTGAGAGCCTTGGAAGCTGCAAGTGCTAAGGTAGCCGTCTGCGAGCTGCTGCAATGAAGGCAGGGGACCCTGAACCCCGGCTCCGCCTCCGCCACCGCCTCCGCCACCGCCTCCGCCACCGCCTCCGCCTCCGCCTCCGCCACCGCCTTGTGATGCAAATGCCGTACAAGGGAAGCTACCGTCGGAGCGCAGCGTCAGATCAACAAAGCTGCCACCGCCGCCGCCGCCACCGCCGCCGCCGCCGCGCTCCCGCATCCCTATAGCCATCGCCTGCGAAGCTGAGGCGCTCATGTGCCGAGTGAGACACACTCCGCCGCCGTGGTGGCTGGAGCGGGAGGTCTCGCGGCTCAGAGGGCCAAAGCTGCCACGGTCTCGGTCGCCGCGGTCGGCGCCCACGAGCGCCGCCACAGCGGCGGCGGCATGTGCGGTGGCAAAAGCTCCACTGCCGTTACAGCTGTAGAAGTGCGCAGCGCTGGGGCTATCCCGGGTGCTTTGGCTGAGACTGAGACCCAGCGCAAGGCCGAGGCAGGATTTAGGGCTCGGTCTGAAGGCATCTTCAGCGGCTGGCTGAGCGCGACGCAGGCGTTTGAGGCCCAGCAGCTTAGCGACGCGCTGGCGGGAGAGCTGTTCGGGGGCGGGGGCGGTGCCGACGGCGCCACCACTGCCGATGCTGACGCCGCAGCGCCATTTGGACGGGCCCTGTGGGGAGCAGCCAGGTGGGCGTGAGGGAGGGTGTGAGGGAGGGCGTGAGGGTGGCGATGGTATAGGACGGGATGATACTCGCGACACAGAGTGGGGATGTGGGTTGGAAGGAGAGCGATTACCGGGTGGCAGTGAAATGGGTGCCGTGGGTGATATGGACGAGAGGGTCAACGCAGCGGTGACGACACAGCGGAGCACTGTTGAGGAGCAGCCGGGGAAACATCATCGGTGCCCAAATAAAAAGAAATTCCCCGACACCGACACCGACGCTGATGCCGACACCGACGCTGATGCCGACACCGACGCTGATGCCGACACATCTCATCATTATCCACCCATCCACCCACCTCGTACAATTCCAAACCAAGCCAAACAAAACCCTCAAACCCGCTACTCACCCAACACCCAGACATCCACATTATGGACATCGGCACATGCTTATTCGACATGATGAAAAAGTAATATAATTACCCCCACACGCAGACAGACAGACAGACCTACACATCCACACAACAACAACAACAACAACAACAACACCCTCACACCGCGCCTCCACACCAATTACCCGCACAACGGCTCCCAAGTCCGCCAGCAGCTGCTGTAGGTAGCGGCGCAGGTACAGGTCCGGGGGAGCACCTCGCTTCGTCGCCTCACGCCGCCACCGCAGCCGCAACGCCACATCCGCCGCCACTTCCACGGGCGAAGCCTGGCGTAGGAATCCGCCGCCCGACGGCATGGCGTGTTCCCAGAAACCCTCTCCGCCACCACCACCACCACTACGGCCAGCACAATGAAGTCGATTTTGAGGGCCCACGCGACCCTCCGGCGGCACGTCTCCGCCGTCCTTCACATCCCCCCAAGTGGCTAACAACCACGCTGCTTGTACGGCGGCAGTACGAGCATCGTGCTGGCATGCACGCGCGCCGACGCCGACGAGCGCAAAGTTGGGCGCAAAAGGACTGTTGGACAGGATATCCCTGTACAGCACGTCGAGCTGGCGGGAGACGGTTTCCGGCATGGATGCCAGGCTTGCCGAGGCTGCTGCCAAGGAGGTGGTAGCGGCGCGCTTGAAGCTGCCGCCCACAGAGCTGCCGCCGGCCTGGGAGACCCGCAGCGGGCCCCCCGCGTCCAGAAAGGCCAGACTGGTCTCCAAGCCGCCCAGTGGCACCAGAAGAACCACATCCGCGGGGAGCTCCTCGCCCGTGCTGAGCATAACGTGAGTGCCATTAAGTAGCGCACCGACCCCTGTGTCGGTTTTGGGTTGGGAAGTGGGAGGGGTTAATGTTGGTTAGGGTTTGGTGTTGGGAGTTGGGGTGAGTACGGCGTCGTGTGAGGAGAGATAAGGGGACAAGTTGGGGAGGTGAAGGCATCAAAGAAGGCAGTGCGACACTGCAGTGCTGGATCAGCGGACATGGGCGGGTGGGTAAGAGCTCTCTTCCGTGGACGACAAACAGCAAACAGGCGGAGCCCGCTGGCCCGACCAATGACCCGAATGATCTTACCGCGTATGACCCGAAGGCTACTCCGGCCAGCCGACAGCTTGCTCCCGCGCCCACCGCCGCCGCCGCCGCCGTCGCCATCACCGTCGCTATCAACCTTGCCGCCACCGCCGCCGCCGTGGTGAGCACCACCACCGGCAGCACCAGCGCCGCCGCCGTCGGCGCGCTGCCTGCTCCTCCGTCCGTCGCTCCCCAGCTTCCTCCCTACCACTTCCTCACGCTCGCCGACCTCTCCGCCGCCTTCGTCGCTGACAACAGGCCCAGTGGCCGACAGGGCAGCGGCGGCCGACACGACCCCCGTCAACGACTCGGGATCCAACTCCGTGCCCTCGGTCTCACCCTCTCCCTTACCCCGCACGTCCTGCATCGCCTGTGCCTCATCGACCACCAACCCCTCGCAATCCTCCAACGCCCTGCTGGTGCCAGTACCGCAGTACGGGGACGGCAGTCCACCGTCCCCGGAGGCCCTGTTGCCGGGGACACGACAGGGCGGCTCCGCGGGGCTGAAGCGCTCCAACACCGTTGAGCCCTTGGAGTCCTTGCGGCGCTGGGAGCCCGAACCGCTGCCGCCGCCGCAGGGGCCGTTGTCGCCAAGGCCAAAGCAGGAACCGAAGAGGCTCGAAAGGGGCCCCGCGCGGGGACTGGTGCCGCCGGCGGCAGCGGCGGCGGCAGCATCAGGGCTACTGCGCCCATACTGCATGCCATTGCGCTACAGTAGCGGTCAGCGGGCCAGAGGATAAGAAATATGGCAAATGGAGAAGAGCGGGCCACAGAATGAAAAACGGCACAAGTGCGGTGCGGCAATGCGCGGCAAGGTGCACGACGGCGGTCAGCGGCAGCGTCTTGCGTGTCCACTGCGTCGTATCAGAAAATGCTCTCTCCCTCTCTCTTTCTCTCTTTATTTCTCCCCCCTTCCTCCCTCTTTCCTGCCCTAATCTTTCAAATTTATCTTGCTAGATGCCAAGGAGCAGAGTTCCCTTCCCTGGACCCACCTACCCTGATTTGCTGCCCCCCACCCACCGATGCAGCCGACCCTCCCCAGTCGCACGCTAGCACTTCCCCACAGCGCCTCACACCCACATGCTGTAGCCCCGCAGCGCCCCGTTGCGGACCCCCCGCCGCCGCCTCCTCCTCCTCCAGCTCCAGCAGCACCACACTGCCGCCACAGCCGGCATGGCGGCGACATGTCTCCGCCCAGCCCGCCGCCACCTGGCCCGGACCCACCACCAGTACATGGCGGCCGCGTAGGTGCTGCTCCAGCACAGCTGCGCCGCCAGGGCCCGACAATTGGTCGTTGGCGGTTAGGATAGTGCCGGTGTACAGCTCGCCGCCCTGAGGCATTGGGTGGACCGCAGGACACGGCACGCAGAGCATCGGCGGAGCAGGTGATTGAGTTGAGTGAGTGCGCCTCTCTGGGTGTGTAGTGTAGCTCCGTTGCCACTTCCATCATGGTACTATTGCGACGGGGGCCCCCTGGTTTTGGACTTCCATGGAGGTTGGTGCTTAGGATAACGGCAGTTTTTTATTTTGCATAGTATGATACCTCTCCTTTTCCTCGCGGCGTCTCCCCCCCAGGCCCTTCCCTACCGGCAGACAGGGCAGGCGGGTGGCTGCCACTGCCTGACGGGACACCACCAGCAAATCCGCACTGAGCTGAGCACCACCTCGCTGCGCGGGGGAGGCCGTCCTGAGCTCCAGTCGCCAACAGCCGTTCATGGCCTGATCGTGGGGGAGCCCCGGGAGTACAGGGAGGTGACGGGTCCAGGTGTGGGGGAGAACTCGGGGTGATCGGGACTTAGGAAAGCGCGCGGAACGAAAGGAAAGCAGGGAAGCTGTACACTGTCTGCCTACCTGCCACTTGGCGCGGCGTAGCGTGCATCCCAGCCGCACGCTGCGATGCAGGCCTGCGGCGTGGGCATAATCAGCCAGATGGCGAAGCAGCTGCGCGCTGCTGAGAGGAGCGGGCAGTGTTGATTTGGTCTGCACATCTGCGATTGCTGTGGCCTGCGGCTCCAGGTTCCCGATAGATTCATCGTTTACGAGGCAATCATTCAAGTTTTTTCTATCGAATTTGTTGGCTCGTCCAGGCAGAAAGGGAAAGTCAAGGAAAATGCCGTCCTCTGCTGCGTTGAAGTCACACTCTGCAAAGGGTGACCAGGTCGAAGTTACAGTTTTTAAAGGTGAGCCATGCACATAACACAACAAGAGCATAAAAACACCGTATAACGTGGCAACTTGAAAGGGTTGTGAGGAAAAGAGCTCAGTCACCTTAGCAATTTGCTCAGTCACCTTTGAAAGGTGCACAACAACGTTTTGACGACAGTCACGGCCTTGAGTAATAAATGTTCTTCACAAATATGCCTATATGTTCACCTTTTGCAGGATTTGAAGGCTGGCGTCATGGACTTACCGACAATGTCAGCGAATAGCCGTTGGACCCATTGTCCACCTATTGACTCAGATGCTTCAAGCAAGGTGACCTGAAAACCGCGAGCTGCAAGCTGACCACCGACATGTAGCGCGGTCGCGTCTGTTCCCACAACCACCGCGTGCGGCATCCCTTGGGAGTGGGGAAATGATCATCCCTCAGTACAGATACTTGTTCTATCCAAGCAGTACATATTTCTCGGCACTTTAAGAAAGAAATGATTGAGTGCAAGGCGAACGGTTGCTATGGCGGAATACAAAGTAAGCACAATGCCAGAGTGTGTAGATACTATCTACAAGAAGGGTTACACGATGAACCAAAATAACTGTGTGTTATTAGCGTAAAGCCATATTCTCCGTACGCGATAACCATGCAAGGCTGTGGGGTGCATCTCCACATTTCATAGCCCGGTTACTCAAATTCATGAACCCGCTGCCTCCTACCCATCCATGGCTCCATAACGCGGGGGCGTCTGTTGCCGTACAGGCACCTACTCACGGTAGGGATAATAATCAAGGGTATGAATAAAGCACCGGCATTCTATCTCTACAAGACAAGTACTCCGCGTGCCATGAGAGGACCACGAATTTCCAGTTGCCCAATCCTCAGGAATGTCGCCCGGCACCCAGCAGCAAGGTTTCCGTACAGAGTTTAAAGCTCAAGTTACGGAAGTACCATGCATGGAAAGCACTGCAGGTATGCTAACGAAAAAATTCTCTTTACATGGTGGATGAAAACGTCTCTAAGAATGTAATACGCCAACAGATTGTTTTGTACTGTTATGAAGTATCAATCGAGGCGATTCGTACTTCCAGGAGCCCGTCATGTAAACTATCTCCTCGGTTACAGCCCAGGTAGATGAGTTACTTAAGATGCGCTTTGATTACGGTACTCGCATGCTCTTGATACGGTACGCAGGCGGGCACTCACAGTCAGTGGGTGCAGGAGGTACCTGAAATTGATATGGGGCAAGTTGAAAGTCATTTGGAAAATTACTTTGAAAACGAATGAAAGATATCTGAAGTAAGAATGAAAGTAGGAGAGCGGCCGGCACCACGAGCCAGGTGGTCAACGCCGATGTTACGAAGCCAGCCTAACGCCAGCCTGCTATCGATTGCGCCAGTCGCATTTCCACATTCCTCGAAGCCTCGAAAGCCGCCAAAGAACAGGAATTTGCGTATTAACGCTGCGGCTTTCTATCCCAATTCAGAATGCCGCCAACACACTACACCCTCCAATACCAAAATGGATGTAAAGCCCACAACGAGAGAACAACATCCAGCTCGGGTATTCCGCAGCTGCACGCCGCCCGCATGGGTTTCGGGATTCCGCCTGGCGGGGAAATCCCGGAGAACGACCACCGCAACAAGTATCCTTGTTAACACAAAGCCGCAGTAATCCAGCGGAAAACCTACGGCTCGCGTGCGAGCCGCCCGCCCTTAACCTCGATACAGCCCCTAAAACATGGTTAAGAACAACACCAATCGTTGAAACGATGACGGCGGCGGTGGCCCAGTGCGGCCTCTACACACGAGTCAACGGGCCGAACGGTCGCTGCCCCGCATGAATCTCCACGTCTACCTCATGACCTTAGGCCTGCCAGTCCTTCACATTAACATCCACACAGCGCAGCCCAGCCGGCAAGCCGCAAGCCGAAACCATCGGGCCCCGTACTGACGCTCCCGTGCGCGGAGGAAAGCCTCCACGTTGCCGCGTGGCTGCCCACCCTACCGCCTAAAGACTCCTCAGACACAGCATTGCACAGGGTACGGCACGTGCCATGTACGGCCGTGTACGGCAGTGCCGTATCCTGTGCGGCCGCCCAGGGAAGAATCCGGAAGAGTCACGTCTGTCTGTCATCCCTACTCGGCGCCGTAATCAATCTCGTTCAGGATGGCCAGGTCCATTACGTTGCCTCGCAGTGCGGCGGGCGGCTCTCCGGTGTCCACCTGTTGGAGCCCCGTGGGCCCGATGACGTATTCGAGGACCACGTTCGCGCAAGAGGGGCTCTTGGCCACCTAGGGGCGTGTTAAGTGTCGGTGTTGGTGTTAGAGTTGGTAGTGGTGTTGGTAGTGGTAGTGATAGGGGTGCTGGTGTTGGTGTTGGTAGTGCTGGTGTTGATGTTGGTGTTTGTGTTGGTGTTTGTGTTGGTAGCGCTGGTAATGGTGTTGTTAATAATTGTGGTTTTGGTGTTGGCGTTAGTGCTGGTAGTGGTGCTGGTAGTGGTGCTGGTAGTGGTGCTGGTAGTAGTGTTAGTGTTGTGACGTGTCAGCCCGGACACCGGGAGGGCGAAAATGAAAACGGGAAACAGATAATTTCGTGTAGCAAATACAGACGAAGGGTTCTTTCAGGTTCTTTTTTCATGTTTCGAAAAACGTTTACTGGGGGCGCTAATATAGTACATTCGTTATTTGATTTGAAGAACGTGGCATTGACATTCGCAAAATTAATATCACAGAAACGGACCAAGATTGTCAGGGCTGGGTCAGAGCTGGAAAGCGGAAGCTGCTGCACACAAACACACATACATACATACATATATCATACATATATATACACACATACATACTCTCACCTTGAGGAAGCGCCGCTCATGCATGCGCTCCAGAACCAGTCGCAGGTTGACGCAGTGCGCCCACTTAGTTCCCAGAGCCGCCGCCAGCGTGCCGGTGCCGCCATGGCCACCAAACCCCGATTGCTGCTGCCCTCCCCCTCCCCCTGCCCCTCCCCCTCCTCGTTGGTTCGGAGCTGATATCCGGGTGGTGACCTGCAGCCGCACAAGTGCCCAAACCCCCGGGAAGACTGGTTAGCCAGGAACTCCATCCCGATACAAACCCATCCCAAATCACGAAACAGGCACCAATACCCAACAAACCGTCTTAGCCGCCACCTTCACCGCAGAACCCATATCACAGAGGATGATCAATAAACCCATAACGCTCGTGCTCGTGTGACCTGACCTGGTTCGTCACCAGGACCGGCACCCGCAGCGACTCAGCTAGAGCCTTGAGTTGCGCTGCAATGCGGCCCAGAACCTGCTGCCGCTCCAAAATACTGCCCGTCAGGCCGCTGCCACTGCCCCCTTCGGCTGCGGCCGAGCCGGCAGGTACGTTGCCGTACTCTGTACGGGCGAGCGCCGCGATGCTGTCAATGACGACGAGGCGGGCTTTATGGCGAAGCACGATCGTCTGCAAGGACTGCGATTGAAGGCAAAGGGGTTTGCGTAATAGAGGAAAGAGGGGAGGGGGATTCAAGGCCGATGCGGCGGCGAGGGTGGTAAGTCTTGACGTGCTTTGCTCTGCCGCTGCACGGCTGCCGCGCACCTCCAGCGCCCCAACCAGCTCCTCCGTCCGACCCGGATTCATCACCGCCACCCGCTGAAGCACCTCCGAAACCATGGAGCTGCCGCCGCCGTCAGCAGAGTACGACGCACCGCCGTGCGGACGGAGAAATCCGGGCGGCGGCGCTACCGCATCCTCCGCCGCCGCCGCTTTGGCAGCGACCCGAGCGCGCAACATCTCCGCCAGGCGAGCTGCTGAGAACTTGCGCTCTGTGTCGATGTACACCACCCCGCTAGCCAGCCTACGCGGTGATGGCGGGCAGGGCAGGGCAGGGCAGGAGGTCAAGGCAGACACACATGACACACACCCACACAACACCCGCACTTACACAACACCCCCCTAAGTTCTGCATGCGACTTCTTCAACCTCTAAAACTCTTGCGGCTCATTTCATCATTTTATTATTAAAACTAAACACACGCTCAAGCGCGCACCCGCCCAGTTCCGCCGGTAGGGCCACCACGAGCGCCATCATGAGGCACATCTGCGACTTGCCCACCCCCCCGGGCCCCACCAGCTCGGTGATGCTGCCCACCGGCAGGCCCCGGCGCAGGGCGGAGTCCAGGGTCTGGCGAATCAACAGTGAACATTCAGGAAGCGGCGTGCGTTGGCGGTTGGAGGTTGGACATTGACGCATTAGGGGGAAAAGGAGTGGCAGCAGTAGCAGCAGCAGCAGCACCTCGGCTTAAAGCGGCGAGGCGACGGGGTCGGTGAGGTTGGGGAGAAACCCGGGAGTGTGGCCCCGAAGTGAGCTGAGGTGAGTGAGGAGGCTGCCGGGGGGATTTTTTTGAGTTTGCATGCAGGTCGCAGGTTGTTCGCGACTTGTCTGTTTCCCACACCTCTAATCCCTCGGGCAATGAGACACACACCCCAGTTCCCCCTTCTCCAACCCCTAGCCCCCGTTTACATTCGTCCAGTCCTATTCATGTTCCCTCCCCCTTGAAGACCATGATAGGGAGTTGGTGTGCTCAGGAAACACTCCGTAGCGACCATTAGTAGCCCAGCAGCCCTCATAAGACCTGCAAAACCGCGCCTTTTATCTACCGCCTCACGCCTCACACAGGGTTTCGGAGCTCCGGCGCCCCTTTCCGTCCCCCTGAACCCACCGGCAGTCCGGTCCTCAGCGGCGAGGGCCCCTGCGGGGAAGTCACGTGCGCGAGCGCCTCCCACGCCTGCGCCATGACATGTGGGGAAAGTGATAGGTAGGGTGAGGTGAGGTGGGTCCGGACAGCTGCCCTCCGTGCACATCATCCAGCTTCGAGCACCCACCGCTCTCTCGAGAGCTACTCTAGCTCACCCGCCAAGGAGTTTATTCTTTGATAAGGATAAGGAAAGCCCTGCGCAAAGGTGTGCACTACCGTACCGTGGTGTACGGCGGGGTGACCTGTGCGCTGACGTCAGCGAGCAATTGCGTGGCCTGGCTCCAAGTCAGGTCCAGCAGCTCCATGAGGTCCAGGGGGGAGAGGACGAGGACATCTCGGGCGGTGCTCTGTGGGTGGGGGGATGCCGGTTCGGATGTGCGGGAGAGAGGCGTGTGTTTCTTACATGTGTATGGGTCAGGAAGCATTGAACCGCTGGGGGAGCTGCAGGGTGAGATTTGAGGCGACAGCGGGAGAGGGGGGGAGTGATAGAAGGCCATGAGTTGCTGGGTCTTTAATCGCGTTGGAAAGACCGTGGGTGTGGTTTTTGGAGAGAGGGATAAGTGGAGTGGAGTTGCGGGTAGGCGAGTCTGGAACGATGGCCATGAGTCGTGTGCAAGGAAAAGTGTCAGACGTGGCAGTACGCCTGGTGCTTTCAATCAACTTAGCCCGGGTAGATGGAGGGAGGGTTGTAAAGGCTGCGTCATTTCCTTCAGTACAGGTGAAACGTGGAAGGAATACATGTTGGGACCAAATGTTTTCCACCACAAGGGCGTATCTGACCTCACCAGGTTGTGTGCTATAAGGTGGTCTCGGAGCGCTGGCGCAAGGGATAAGCGGGAAACATGGCGAGTTGCCTACAAACGAATGTGCATCAGGAAGAAGGCAAACCGTCTTACAAGCTGGTATGATGATAACTGCCATGTTATCGTCTAGACACTAGCACAGTGAAAGAACGATGCTGAGGTTTGGGGCACACCGGTACATTCCATTCATACCATGATGAGGGCCTCATATCACAGGCATATTTTCATGTTTGGCATTTAGACTCTTCAGTCCAACTCAAAGCTATTATCAATTGCAACCAAAAACTGCCGGTGCTTTGGTCTTACAAATAAGTAGGAAAGCGAGCATTGGCCATGTAAAGAAACATGCCTGGATTTGGGATAGCTCCTTGGTGCGTTATGAGCAGGTTGAGGCGTGTCGCAGATCATCACGACTTAGACCTAACCGTCCTTCACCCATCAAGCATAACCGGAATTTCTCACTTATGGCATCGACCACTCAGTAGCTCTTCAACTCCTTTTCTTATTGTTTCGCTGTTATCAGCTTGCTTCAGGGGGTCGGTTCTTGCTTTTCGTTTGCCAAACTATTGAGCATCGGGAAGCTGGTATAGTAATGTACGGAGCCACAGGCACATTATTACAGTGGACCGTATATCCATTATATTGTTATAACATTTACGACAGATCAAACACTAAACGAGACACTACTTTACTTTGGTCCTTGAACATCTACTTGGCTCCGACTTGGAGCCCCTCACCGCACAGAACCGGCAACTGTTGCACCAGGGTCGTAACCTGGAGCTCCAGATCAATTTGGATCAGCTGCGACAGCAGGGGCAGCACCATCCCCCCCGGCGTCCAGCAGTAGCAGTAGCGCAGGACCGGCTGTCGTTTGGAGAGATTTGGAGCCGACATGCCGCCTAGAAGCACCCAGATACCGGCGCTGAGGGCCCCTGTGTCAGCGTGGATGCCGGGAGCTTTCGGCGGCCAACCCAAGCGGAAGAACCGTGACAGTGACGGTTCACTGGTACTGATGCCGAACGGCGCATGAGGTTGACTGTTAGTGGTTGCAAGTCCATGTAGAATTTCCATCCTCTACAACACATGGTATTGTGTTTCAAAGTTAAGACAAGGTTTCCTTATAAGAATTTTATCAAAGTGTAAACAAAGGAAGGTCTCAACTTACGGCCAAGGTTTGTCCCCATTTCAGCCTCACCTTGGGCGCGTTACTTGGGTTGTAGGCCCCTTTCAACCCTCATACATTCTCCTTGCAAACAAGCTAGCAGGCTTTTGTCTTTTGCACGTCTTCTATGTGTGGACTTGCACGGGACACACACTATGTTGCATTTACAAAATTACGCCCTACTCAGCGCCCATCCGTTTGCACCCCTGTAATGTTCCCTCGCCAACGTATCACAGTATGCTGTGCTGCTTTCGGCTCAGACGGGCTCACGCCTGCGTCCTCACACTTCTGAACATAGATCATGTCCAGAAACACCTGGCTACATATTTAGTTTGTCGTCCAAGCTAAAGCTTCCCTTCGAACAAAAGGATGGAGCAGACATGCGGAAAAAACTGCCAACGGTTCCCCCACGGTCAAGAAGCGCGCCCAGCCTGACCGCGTGTCACCCACCAGTCACCATATGCACAGTTCGCGCACGCAAAAACGCCCAAGTCCCACCCACCGCAACAACCGTACAAACATAGTTGCAGCCCACTCCATCACGTCACGACGCACGCCTCTTGAGAACCATCTCCACTCCCAACCATGCTGCTCATCCATCCACAATCCCAAGCATCAAAACCTGTATCATGCTCCGAAAACCGTTGCCATCCCGGTAGGAAAGCAAAGCCAAGCAGGCCGGTCAGCGCCCCTTCTTTCCAAGCAAGAGAGCGCCTAATAGTTCCGGTGTGTGTCGAAGCCCCTTATGTTCCTCCTTCCTACCATGTTTCGGCACCACCCGGCCCCGCCCCTGGTGGCGGCAATTCCAGGGTCCCTACCATCCGTTACTAAGGGCACGCGCATCCAGGCATGGTCACGGCTTGGGTCGACAGACGCATATCGCTCAACGGTCGCCACACCGCCGCATCCCCGCTGCTACAGCGAACAGGTTGTGCAGTGCGGCAAGGCACGGATCGACGCAATGCCCACCAGCCGTCGCTGCCCCAGCGTACATGCAAGCCTCATTTACACTGCGTGCATATTACCCGTACAACCCGTGCACGTGTGTCCGTACCTCGCGTACATTGTAGTTTCATGTTACGTGCTGATGTATAGAAAGCAGGAAAAGCACGAACTAAGCAAAACCGGATCGCAGCAATGCTTAGCGGTGGGTCAGCGAGAGACATGTGACTACACCTCTGACTAAATATCCTCATCCTCCGTCGTGCAGTCTCCTGCAAGCCCACAGCGACAAGGGCCCACCAGGCTCGCCACTATATACACACAGCACTTACACCGCACCGTTGCTCCCAACCTTGTCAAGAGATGTGCACAAGCGCTTAAACTGTAGTAATTTAGCATGTGCTATGGCGCACGCGGTGCCGGTGCACTTACTTCAGTCGCACGATACATTACAGCTCCGCACTGACCTGACAGTTTGATGCATTCACACAACGGAAGGCCCCTGCATAGCTCTGTACCCCGTTCCCGTTCGCGCCCCGCCGGCCTCACTTAGCCCTCAATCGATGGGTCAGAAGGCAAACAGCTAATATCCTTACAGGCGGCGGCACTGCAATGCTGTAATGACGCTTCCCAGGGTGGTCTCTTTTCTACAGGCACAGTGTCACACATACCACAGACCCACACCGTGCAGCAATGTCCCAAGCCTCCTAACCAGACATCTGTAGCCGGCCCATCCACTCTGCACCTTTCTCATGCCTTTTACGCCTTTTTTATCGTAGCGGGGCTTCCGCGTGCCTCCACCTTCGCCGTCCCCAGCAGCGCCGCACAGTCGGCCACACCCATATCGTCACCGTCGCCCAAGTTACACTTCATCCCATTACAGGCCACATCCAACGCCATCTGGGACACTATTCCGCGTCCTTCCGAGCCGGCCAACCAACCACTCAACCAATCAAGCAACCAACCAACCCCGTCTCCGCAAAACCCCTCCATCATGCCTGCAGGTAGTACACCCACTGACTGCTCGTCTGCGCGGGGCAGGAGATGGTAAGCTTTCCAGTCTTGGGCGTGCGGCCGGGCTCGATGGGCTTGTACTGGATGGCGATGTTAGACGACTTTTTGGACGCAATCTTCTCGCTGTTTTTGACCACGAACGCGGGGTTATCAACCGCCATCTGGAACTCCGCGTCGGCCGTGAAGACGTTGGTGAAGGGCAGCACCGCGGTGCCCTTGCTCACATCCACTGGACCTTGCGGCTTGGGCGGGATGCAGCGGCCCACCAGCGGGCACTGGTACTCGCCGCCCGTAGTTGACACCACCACGAGCGTGTCGCGGATGTTTTCCCCAATCGCCGTGGGCTCAAAGTGCACATCCAGTGACGCTTCTGAGCCCGCCGCCAGGCCCGCCACAGCCGGCGGCGCCACAACGCTTGCCGCGGCTGTAAACGCGCCACCGGCGGCCACATGGGTGCCGCTGGACTTGAAGCTGACCTTGTACTCCGCCCGCTCGTCCAGCCAGTGCGTAAAGCGGAAGATCTGCGTCTCCCGGCCGCCCAGCGGCACATTGAAGGCAAGGCTGCGCTCCGGGTTGGTGGGGGTGCCGGCCAGCTTCAGGGCCCACTCGAAGAGGCCCAGCTCGGGGCTGTCCAGACGAAACAGTGCTTCCGAGTGGCCCACCACCAGGGGCCGGTAGCGGACTTCGATTTCAGTGGTGGAACCGGCGCGCAGGAGCGTGGAGGCGGGCACCTGGACGTGCTTGTTCGTGGCGGAGCCGCGCAAGGTAACGTCCTCGGGCAGCGGGTTGGCCACGGACACACGTGCGGTAGTTTGCGTGCGCACCGGGCACTCAAGCGAGAGGGTGCCGCGCTGGGCGGGCGGCGCGGCGGTGAACTTGCAGTCGTAGAACAGGTACTCGCTGCGGGAGAGGATGCATGGGGCCATGATGGGAGGGGAGGAAGGAGCGGTGTTGGGGGAAGAGGACGGTGTTGGGCAGGAGAGGGGTTCAAGAAGATAAAACTGCACGATAGGAGCGAGCGAGGTGATATGAGCGAGGTGATGTGATGTGAAGCAGTGCGCATGACAGGAGAACCGCATGCATGACAGAATGTCCTAGGCAGCCTGCCGCATCCGCACTGCGATTCCGCAGCCTCTAGGCACCCCGTACCGCCTCCCGCTCTTCCTCAGCCTCGCACGCACACTCACCCCGTCGCCTCGTTCTTGAACTTGACAACAGCCTGCGTGGTGGACGCTGTGAACGACATGACGCCCATCTTCACATCCTTGGACGACAGTGCCGGGACGTCCACGTACTCAGGCACCAACAGCTGCGTCGACTTATCGCCCGTCTTGCGCTCCACGAGCACATGGAAGCGCTGCGGCCGGTGCAGCCAGTTGTGGCACTTGAAGACCTCCGTGTGTTGAGACTTTGCCTGGATGTGCCGTTCCACGACACCCTCCGGCACGGGTGCCTCCGCACGACCTACCAACCGGTACAGCAGGCCTGTTCCGTCAGGAATTGGGAAGAAGACGCTGCCTTCGTGGGGCTGGTCGGGCGAGGACATCGTCAACGGCCGGAAGGTAATGGTATAGGAGGCCTTGCCGTTGGCGGGCACTGTCAGAGACTCGGGCCCGGAGAAGAAATCGTTCTGGATGACGGGCCGCAGCGACCAGGTACTGGAGGAGGCATTTGTGATGGTGATGGATTGGTTTGCGGAAGCGCGGACGTTGCAGGCAAAGGACACAACCTCCGGCTGCGCGGCGGAGGCGATGCAGGCTCCCGTCAGCGTCAGGCTGCAGTCCGTGCCGCCCTCCACTCGGAGTCGGACCTTATCCACGCGGATGTCAGGGTTGACTTCCGTGGGGTGGAACGCGACGTCAAGTTTCACGTCCTGTCCCGGCGCCAAGAAGCCTTCAGCGGGGAAGATGGAGAAGTGCGGTCCCAGGCCGCGTACGTCCCATGCAAACTTGGTGCCCACGTCGCCCGTGTTCTCCAGCTGTAGGCGCTTCACCACACGGCTGCCCAACACCACAGGCCCGAACGGCAGCGAGTCCGACGCAAGTCGCAGCTCCGTGCCTAAACAGGCGCCGGTGAGTGTCGCCAGCGGCGTGGTCACACCGCATAAGCTGACTAGCAGCTCCTCGGTGAAAGGCCTCATGCGGGCAGTGGGCCGGAAGAAGAACGTCAGGTCGGTGGTCTCTCGTGGCCGTAGAAGGACGTCCGTAGTGGAGCCGGGGATGACGTCGATGGCGCACCGAGCCAGTAGCTCTGCGCTAGGGCCTAGATTGAGGGTCACGGTGGTGCGGCCGCGGTTGGTGACCGGTACCACTCGGGTTGCAGAGCCGCTCGCCGCGACGGGCCCAAAGTTAATGGCGCGGTGGGCCGGGTTCGCCACTTCAACTCGTAGCGGGCTGCCTTCGCCGCGCGCCTCCACATGGACTGTGTAGAGCCCGTTGATTTCCAGCGGCAGTGACAGCACCGCTGGCACCGCAGCGTGGGGCTTGAAGGTGACGACCCACTCGCGGCTCTCACCGGGCTGTAGCACCAGCGGGCCACAATCCACCTGCCAGTCACCGGCGCCAGGCGCGGCGGCATCCCAGTGGGGGTCCACTGCAATGGGCTGCGAATCGTCGTTGCGCAGGCGTAGAGGCCGGACGGCGGGCGCCATGCCCGGCTGCCACACGGGCTGCAGCCCAAAGTCGTGGTTGAACCAGGACAGGTCCAGACGCGGCTTGTGGCCCACGCCATTGAGCAGCAGCGTGTACTTGGGGCCGTTGACGATCTGGCACGTCACCTTGTAGTCTTGCAGCCTGTATCGGAGATATGTCAGTTGGGGTGCGGGAGTTGGGGGTATTAAGAGTGCAAGGTGGGGACAGGGAAGAGGGCTAAGACGCAACCCTTAAACCCCATCCCCCGTTAGCCGGTACCCCTTGCCGGGCCCAGCAGATATCGCACCTTAACCCGCTGGCTTGCTTGTGCCAGCCTACCTGTCTGCCTGACCCATGGGGTTCCATCATGGCCATCTCCATATACCTAGATTACATACTCACGTGCAACCGTCACACACGCGGCTCACGTTTCGCAGGAGAGGTTCATACATGGCCACGAGGCAAAGCCAGAACGGAAGGCAAGTCCCTTCCCCCCTTCCAGTCGTGGTAGTGGGTACCAGCTACCAGGGCCCCTCAAACACAAACACACACCCGCCTCCGCCCGCCGCCACCGCACTTACTTGTCTGGCCCGTGCGGATTGTATGCGATCTCGCACATGAGCCGCTCGCCACGCGGCACGGTGCCGCTTTCCGGGTGAATGGTGATGCGCGGGTTGGTGCCCACATCCCACACAAAGTTGAAGTTGACCTGGCCAGAGTTGACGAACGCCAGCGCCTTGACGCAACGTTCGTTGATCAGCACCTGCCCAAAGTCCACCGCGTTGGGCTGACGTGGCGCCAGCAGGACCGTGGTGCCGTCTGCGTTCTCCAGCTGCAGCGCCTCATGGATGGCGGTGCCCTCGCCCTTGATGTTGAGCACCAGCCGGCTTGGCTTGTTCTTGACGACGCACTGAACATTGTAGTTGATGTCGCGTTCCAGGCGCGGTGTAAAGGTGGCGGAGATGGCGACGGAGCCCTGGGCTGGCACCACGCCGCTGGAAGGCTCCAGCTCGACCACCGGCCGTAGGCCTGTACATGTGTGTGAGCGTGTGTGTGAACGCGTGTGTGTGAGCGCGTGTGTGAGCGTGTGTGTGTGTGTGTGCGCGCACATGTGTGTGTGAGCGTGCAGGTGTTTTGGAAGAGCGCGAGATGAAGTAATCGGAGAGGGAAGACAAAAAAGATGCGAGGGATCAGAATTAAACAAGATAGGAAAAGGACAACAGTCCATAATAGGAATGAAAAGAGAGGGGGTTAAAGGTAAAATAATTATCTTGTCCAGTCTTCGGCGCAGTCTCACCCACCATCCCTTCGAACCCAAAACACCCCTTCCCTGGATTGCCCGAATTCGTCTTTACATTCAGGACCACTAGTTACCTGTCGCCTTGATGAGTTCGTCTGTCGCGTCGTAGGAGCCCTTGTCGAAGGCGAACTGGAAGGGCAAGTGCTCGTTGTTGAGCAGCGTGACGGTGCCATGACCCTTGCAGCCCATGAGGATCTGCCCAAAGTTGATAGAAGGCCGGTCCAGTACCACACGCGGCTCGCTGACCAGGCCCACCAGCAGGAATGGAACCTCGATACCCTGCTCCGGGATGCGGAATCGCCAAAACGACTCCACCACCGCATCATGCGTGGGCGTGTACTCGAACACCATCTCAAACCGCCGGCCCCCGCCGATGACGCCTCGCCGGGTCAAGCATGTGAACGGGCTCGATGATGAAGTACCTCCCTGTCCCAGCCTGCGCTGCGGTGACTGCTGCGGTGACTGCGACTGCGACTGTGACTGTGACGGTTCCTTCATCGGACTGCCGCTGCTGCTGCCATCGCCGCCACCGCCGCCGCCGCCGCCGCAGATATCCCAGAAGAACTCGTAGGCGATGCCCGTGGGGTTGAGCACGAAGAAGCGCTTGGTGTTGCGTACACGCACTCCCAGAGATTCCACTTCCACCACGCGAGTAGCAGGGTCCAAGGGCTCGATGGAGCCAGACGGGCCCGGCATGTCAGGGCTGCGACGTCCCGCGGAGACGTAGTCCGAATCAGGCAGCTCGAAGTGTGCCCAGGGACGCAACACACGGCCCGCCATTGGCCGTGCAAGCGGCGGACATGACGGGTCGAGGTGCGGGATCTGACACACCAGCACGCGGTTGCAGTCTTCCACCTCCGTGGGCGCAAACTTCACGGTAATCTGAGCGGTCTGACCGGCCTCGATAACACCGCCGGCGGGGCTGATGGTGAATAGACTCGCCTCGTCCACGGTGACGCCATCGGGCTGCATGACCGTGAACTTATAGTCTAGGTGCGCGGCACTTGTGTTGGTGAGCGGGAAGGTGTAGGAACGCGTCTGGAACATCATCGTGGGCTTGAACACGATGGGCCCCGCCTCGCACGAGTACTTGGCGTTATCAGCACACGCGTGCACATGCAGCACCAGCTCACGGGTGCTGCCTGCCACGTCCGTGACCGGGGGCTCTGGCTCCGGTGTAGCCAAGGGTTGGCCATTGGGCCCCGGCGGTAACCCGTAATCCACAACCACGGACCGGTCGTCCCAGTCCACAGGCTGCGTGCCGGCGGCGTGATTGATCTGCATGAGCGCCACCTTGATGTCGTGCGGCTGCAGCTTCACTGGCGCCGCAGCAGAGAAGGTGAGTGTGATGTCCTTGCTGCTGCCGGCCAGCAGGTGGCCCACCGCGGGTGACACGGTAAGATGGGGGTTGGAGCTGGGGGCGCCGGGTGCTGGCCAACGGAAGCGGAAGTTTTTGACCGCGGAATGGTTGCGCAGGGCAAAGACGGCAGTTACGGGGCGACCCACGGGTCCATCCTGTAGCCGCAGCACGTCGAGAGCGTCATTGGGCAGCATGTCGAACGTCACATCCTCCTGGTAGCCCTCGCCGGTAAGCAGGAAGCGGTAGTCCTCGAACGGGTTGTTCGCCACCCGCAGGTGAACCTCGTGCTGCACCGGGCCTACATCCGCTGGCGTGAACACCACATTGTACGACACGCCGCGCTTGCTCTCCACTGTTAACGTTTCCGAGGTGACGGTACCGCCGCTACCGCCGCCGCCGCCACCGCCCGCTCCCTCCAGCCGGAATGAAGGATGCGGCGCCATGTCGAGTCGCGCCTTGGCCGGCAAAATGCCGTTATTCTTGAGCGCGATTCGCAATGTGGAGCTCCGGCCACGCAGCAAGCGTGGGAAGCGCAGCACGGGCCGGCCCTGGGTGTCCATGACCGTGGGCTCGGTGATGGCAAGGGAGGGCAGCGTGCCCTCCCCGCGCACCTCGCAGGAGAAGGACTTGGTCTTTGGATCCCCGCCGTTCTCCACCACCGCTTCCAGAGTCGCAACGTAGGACTGGATGGCACGCGGCGCAAAGTAGATGGCAGTATAGCGGTACTCCAGGGGCGGGATCACCAGCTGAGCAGGGGAGACCTCCATGGGAAAGGCCGTACCTGCAGTGGGGGTAGGAGGGAAAGGATCATGAAAGGCTTACATCGGCGTGTTGGCAGGTCGGACGGTTCGTGATAAAAGGAAATGATTTGTTATAATAATAGCAGGGGCAAGTAGTCGTTCCTTGGCAGGGCAAGAAGGTTGGCCAGGAGCAGCTTGCGTGAGCGCAGGTCAGTCGCATCGGCGCGCTTAAACACGAAGTGTGTGTGGACACCTAAGGGGGAATGGCGTGGGCGAGCGTGTGCCTGCCTGGCCTGCGTGACAAGGGCATGGGGCTCTCGCCTGACTGGTCGCCCAAAACACAGAATACAGGGAACAAAAGCCATTTTATATGTATCGGGAATCAAAAGCCTCGCCGTGTACCTGTGCCCGCATCCGGCCCTGACACACACCTGGCGGCAGGTTACCCCGCGGCTTGATGGTGAAGTTGACCACGCACGGCACCTTCACCGGGTTGATGAACTTCAGGTTTGCACGGACCGCATGGGAAGCCGCGGCCGCTGACGGCAACGGCTCCACGGGCTCTGCAGCCGCCTTGGGTGCAGCCTTGGCGCCCTTGGCGCTGCCCTTCTTAGCCCCCGGCCGCGGCGACAACGGTGGTGACTCCGCCGGCTTGGCAGCGGTCTCCTTGGCTGGCGCGGCTTCGATGACACCGAGCTGCGCCAGCACGGCGCCAAAGTTGAACACCCGCTCACGTGTCGAGAACTCGTTGTTGATGGGGTTGAAAGGGTCTAGGGAGGGCGAGATGACGTGCTCCTCAAAGATGGCAACGGTGTTCTCCGCGTCGATGCCTGGGATGCACGACTCGCCGGCGACCTCAATGGGAATGCCTGATGGCTGATCCGCAAAGTCCCGCTCGCTGATATCGATACCGAGAACCTCCGAGTACGTGGATGCGCCAGCAGCGTTGAACACCGCCGCTACCTCCTTCCTGCCTCCCGGTGGGATAACGCCCTCTTGTGGGTCGAACGTGAAGGGCCCGATTGCCAGCGGCTGCAGCGTCGCCGCCTTGCCGGGCTTGGCCACCGAGGCACCCTTACCACCGCCAGCCGCTGCTGGAGGCGGCGTGGCCGCAGGCAGGCCATTGGCGTAGTTAAAGAGGCGGTAGCGGAATTCAAACTGTCCCAGGTTGGTGATTTCCACGACCTTGGGCTTGGAGGCGGTGTTGTAGGTGACGGGGCCAAAGTGTATGCCGCGCGCGGGTGTGACAGCATACTTGGAGAAGACGGCTCGTGCGGAGATCTGGATGGGGATGGTGTCCTCGCGGTTGGTGGTCAGCGGCTCGATGATGGACAGGGTCACGTCGCTGTTGCCAACCAGTGTCACCTCGTTCCTGTGAGGAAGACGGAAACGAGCGCGGTTGCGGTTGGGTATGTATATGTGTGGGGTTGCAGAAGCGGCGACGGGTTGTATGCCCTGGCGTCGTAGGCTGGGAAAGGAAAGCGGCAGAGAGCGCAACAACAGGAGGCGAGGAACACAAGATAGTTACATGGATGCACTTTGCATCATATCCATCTCGGCGCATCGGGGGGGCGGCAAACCGTGGCCCCTCCTCCTTCGCAACCCACCCTCGCCCCAAGTCAGCAGCGCAGCCATCCCCTGTCTACAACCCCTCCTTCCGCTGCACGCCGCCCTCTGCCTACCGCAATGACTTGTCCTTGTTCCATGCCATTTCAATCTTGGCGTCCTTTCCGGGGTCGATCGTGCCGGAGGAGGGGGTGATGGTGAGCAGGCCTTGCAGTGCAGACCCCGGCTTCATGGTGTAGTTATACGCGATGGCGTACTTGCCTGGCGAGTGGCCAGAGCGGTACGGGGGTGTTTGGGGGAAGGTGAGGGGGAATTTGAGGAAAAAACAGGGCGTGGATAGACGCCCTGCCGCCAGGCGTGTCCGGGGGAGAAGTATGTGCGCTGTGACTGGGGCAATGCCAAGCCGTACGCCGGACAAAGCCACTTACCGGTGTTTTTGATGGCAACAGACTTGGCGACATCGTCCACAACACGCAACGTGCCATAATCCACTCCAGGGAAGTTGACCTGTCAGGCGGGATCAAACGGGTTCGGAAGGTTGTCGGAACAGGATATCTGCGATGTGGCAGCATTACAGCTTGCATTGCGGCTTGCTGCGCCAGTTCTAACCATGGCCCTGAGAGTTCCCTGAGAGCTGAGGAACGAGAAATAGATTGGCGAGGATTGCAATACTAGAGACTTGGCTTTGCGCATCGGTAACGGGCCGGTTTAATGCTGCGCCTGGGGCCGATGTGAACCCTAAGCACCCCACCTGTGGGAAGTTGATGTCGATTTCGATCTTGTAGGCCTCTCCCTTGATGGGCAGTGGAATGCTGTGCGCCACGCCCTGCAGCTCCTGCGCATCCAGCACCTCCAGGACCAGCTTGGCCTCGCACACGCGCTTCTCCATCGCTGAGAATTCCACCGTCACCACGATGTCGGAACGGGCGGGTATCTCGCCCGACTGCGAACCCAAACCAAGCAAAGGCCGTGACATGACGGGACACGGCAGGACACAACGGGCGGAGGAAAGGAAAGGATGATTCAGAACGGAAGCGGCGCACATCAGAACAAAAGCCATGAGAATAAGGAGAGGTAGGCAGCCGGAAATCTCTTGCTTACGTCACTGCAGGGAAGGACGCGGCAGTTGGGGGCTGGTCGAGGAAATCGCTGCCCTCCCTACCCACCTGCGGATACACCGTGAACTCCTTGGGCATCGCCTGCAGGTTGTTGAGACGCCACTTGATGGGTAGCAACCCCGGATTGGTGATGGTGAAGGTCTTTATGTCCTTCTTGTTCACCAACAGCCGCTCAAACTGCGCAGTGGAGGACAAAATAGGGACAGAGGCCGTGCCGGAGAGGTCGGGGCGGGAGATGGGAAGCGGCGGGAGAAGGCGGCGGAGCAAGCCAGGCAGCAAGGGCCAGAACAATGAGCAATGAAGGACACTGCCCTTATGGATGTGCCTCCCTTGCCGGACTGGGTTGACGAGGAGAGCAGTACCGTCGGCGAAATACAAAAGCGATTTGGGGGTGGCCAATTGGCCTGCAGAGGGAGCTGAACCTGTTATGCGTGCTCGGTTAGGTAGTTACGCCCGACTGCTGTATATAAATATATAAATATATTGCGGGGCGATTTGGCAGCTGTGGGAAAGGGAAGGATGCCAATCGCGTCAGACGTCTGCCCGTAGATGCCGTACCAGTATGCCCTCCGTCAGCAGCTTGTTGGGTACAGGCGGGCCGGCAGGAATGGGGGCTGCGGGGTCGGGCGGCGCAGTGCCATCGTTGAGCCGCACTTGGACCTGCGGCTTGGCGCCGATGACCGAAATAGGGAACTCCACAGGTGTGGGGTTGTCCTTGATCCTGCAGAGCCGCAGCCCACCAGCCACACACAGACACACGGGAACTGCATCAACAAATGTCCAGCCAGCGTTTTGAATTGTAAAATGTCACCACCACCCAAGTCCCAACGCGTTGGTCAGCACCGTGGCTTTGCGGGTCAGAGCTCCGTCCGAGCTCTGGGACCTTGCCAGCACAACCAGAGCAATCCGGGACCTCACAGAACCGTGCCAGCTAGCTAGAGGTCGAGACAGCACGCTTGTGCGAGAGCGAGAGCGAGAGACAGATAGATAGACAGATAGATAGATAGATAGATAGATAGATAGATAGAGAGAGAGAGAGAGGGAGAGGGGTGGGGAGGAGACAGAGGTAGAAAAAGGCCGCTTCGCTGCGCCCAGGGAGCACCCGCGAGCGCCCCTAGCCCATCCCCAAATATCCCTGGTGCTTCCTCGCGTCCGGTGTGCTACCCCCTGTGCTCCTGAGGTCATCTTCAGCTCGTGCGCCCTCGAGGCCCAGCCCCAGCAACAGCAGTAGCAGCGCCCTCCCGGGGCCCCAGCAGCAACCCACCTGCACACGATCACGTCCTCCACCAGACCATCCGCCTTGGGGAAGGCGTACACCACCAGCTCCTGCGTCTCATCCACCTTGAGGTCGAGCGACTGTGGGTGCAACAAGAACACGCTGTCCAGCTGGAGGCCAGCCGGCTGCGGTTCGGGCTCCTTCTCGGCCCCCTTCTTGTCGCCTTTCTTGGGGTCAGCCTTCTTCGGATCTGGCTTCTTGGGGTCCGGCTTCTTGGTCTCCTTCTCCTTTTTGCCCGGCCTGCCGCTGGCTGTGTGGCCCGGGACGACGCGGGGAGAGAGGGCAGGAAAGAAGGTGGAGGACGGAGGCGACGTGGCTTAGGGTCGGCCTTCAGCAGGCGCGTGTGGCAGGCTAAAATCCCACCCGCGCCCGGATACAGGCAAGACCCGTAGATACAAACCCACACCATCTCAACGTTGTCCAATGCCCCCGGAAGTCTTTTACATTCGCTGTACTCCCATCCCATCCCATCCCATCCCATCCCGGCCCCCAGACTTGCTTGGCGTGGGGGCCTCCTCCGCCTGTTGTAGCAGCTGCTCCTGCGACTTGAGCATGAACTCGACGTGGTTATCGAAGAGGCCGTTGTTGGTAATGCGGATGCGCGCCGTGTTGTCGGGATGCGCACCCTCTAGGTAGCCCGTCGCGTCCTTGCTGTGCAGCAGCGGCCCGAACTCAAACACGCCCCTGCTGATGATGTACTGGCTGCGGATCAGCGGCGTCTGCGGCCGCGCCTTGACCTTCTTGTAAAACACGTTGCGGTAGTCGGTGCTTATGTGCGGGTAGTCGCAGGTGCCTGTGAGAACCAGCGTGTTGAGACGTTCCCCGCCCAACACCTCGAACGCGAGTGTCTCCGTGACCTTGCCCACTTCGGGCGAGGCAAACTGCACCAGCAATTCTACAGAGCCGCCGGCAGGGATGACCCACCGCGTGTCGGGGATGAGCTTCCGCGTCGGAGGCGGCGGTGGTGGCGGCGGCGGCTCCTCCACCACTGCTGCGCCCTTCTTGCCACGCGTGGAACCCTTGGGCCGTCCCGATGCCGTGGGGGACGGAGGCGCCGGCGGCGGCGGTGGCGGCGGTGGCGGTGGCGGCTCCGCGCCGTTCAGCAGATCGATGAAGGTGAAGATTTTGAAGCGCTGCACAGGCGTGCGCGCCGGGCGTGGCCGCGGCCGTGGGACAATCTGCATCGCGTATCTCGGCGGCACCAGCTCCGCGTCGCATTGTGCGCTGGGCAGCGCCGTGGACAGAACGCCCAGGCGAAAGCCCAGTCCCACCACCGCCTTGTGTACCTTGTCCTCCGAGCCCTCCGCTGCCGCGCGGCGCAGCACCACGACGTTGTCTGGCCCCGACGGCCCCAGTTCCACCTCCAGCGGCGCCATTATGGTATCGTTGAATTCTGCGAGTAGACGTGTCGCCTCCTCCAAATATTGCCTCTGGGCTTCTTCAGAGGATATTGCAGAGCTGGACGCCGCCGCCGGCGGCTGCGTCGATGGCGACGCCGATGCAGCCTCGTTCGTGGCAGCCGCCGGCATTCGTGTTGCGACCGACAACGTGCCGCCGGCGACTGCAGCGGTAGCGGCAGCGACTCCCTCGCCGGTGGCGAACTTGGAGGCCTCCGCTCCCACCACTTGCGTGGGGCTGTCGGCAGGCGCAACACCGCCGAGTAGCGACGACGGCCCTGCCGACAGCTCGCCCTCGGCTTCCACGCCAGCCTTGTCGGCAAGCATCGCCTCCGCAGCGCGAACATCGTTCTGCAGGCGCAGCCGGCCCGCCAGAAGCGTCGGCTCCGGAGCCAAATGCACCACATGCACCGTGTACGGCCCCCGCCAGCCTGTTGGTTTGGGTGGCGGCGGCGGTGGCGGCGGCGGCGGCTCCTCGCCTTTCTTCAGCGTCTTCTTGGCCGCCTTTGGGTCCAACACCGGCTCGGGTGGTGGCGGCGGTGGCGGTACGACTTGCTCCATGCCTAGCGCCTCTAGAAGCGCCTTAGCCGCCACCGCTGGCGGCAGGTAACGTGACGCCAGCCCGTCCAGCACGAGGCCCTTGCCGTACACCGTCGGCTGGTGCGCCAGGAGGTGCCGCAGGCCACGTACAACAAGACCATAAAGCTCCTCCGTCGTCAGCCGTGTGTGCGGCGGTACGTAATCGGGCTGACCGTCGAAATCAGGATCCATCAGCACCTTGTCGAAGAGCAAGTCGGATATTTCCATGTCAAAAGGTGGCGGTGGCGGCGGAGCCGAGTCAGTGGCAACGGCTGCCGCCAGCTCGGCCGCGGTCTCAGAGGCGTCGCCGCTGTCAGCCTCCGCCGGTGGTGGTGGAGGAGCTGCCGCGGCGGCGGCGGCCAATTCTTCCGCTGTCGGCGGCTCAAGATCCGCCGCCGCCAGCAGCATCTCATCCAGCTGCACCACAGGCACGCCGTACCGAACCCCCAGCCTGCGCGCCTGCGTCGTCTTACCCGCCAGGTGCGGGCCAACAACCAGAACAACCGCCTTTTCCGCAGCCTTCTTAGCGGCTGCGGCTGCGGCTGCTGTTGCGCCACCAGCCACTGCCTCCAGGCTGCCGACGCCATCCACAGCGGCAGCGCCCGCCGCGGCTGCCGCCGCGTCCACCCCTGCTGCGGCGGCGGCGTCCGCAGCCGCCTGCGCCTCCGCTGCTGCAGCTTCCATGCGCTTTCGCTGCTCCGCCGCTTCCACTACTTCGGGCCACAGAGCATCGCCCGGGTGAAGCGGCGGCAGATATAGGATGCCGTTCTCGTTGTACCTACAGAAAAGGGCGAAAGCCGAAAAGCGGCCCCGGGCCGCGCGCGGCGGAGCATACTCCAATGTCAAAAGTGCCAAGGTAAAGCAAGCGCCGTTGGCACAAGAAATTTAGGCAAATAGGCGCATCTTGGGCTCTACACGCCAGATGCACCTGAAATAAGTCCCGCAGCCCTCCGCGCGGCCAGCCGGCTCCTCTGGCTTTCACGAGCGGCAGCACCCTCCATTTTCCCGCATCTCCTAGCTGACGGCAATCCGCTCCCCCCAGCCCCGGCCAGCAACTACTTCGCAGCCAAACCCCTTTCATATCCCATCCGCGAGGAGCAGCTGCTTACCCTTCCATGACTCGCAGCGCCTCCTCGTCCGCAGCGTAGCGCGGGTCAAAATCCAGAGATACAACCTCGATGGGGAAGGGACAGGGATTGGACATGGTGACCTTGGCCTCGTTGGGCGCCTGGCCCTCGAAGAACGGCAGGATCGGGCCGCAGTCCACAAAGTTGGGGTTGAAGGTCACTTTGGGCGTCAGACCGCGGCCCGTGCACTGGAGCTCCTTGACCTTATTGTTGAGGTTGATGCGGATAGGAATGCCCTGGCTGTACGGCGCATCGCGGTTGAGGACGGGCGTAAAGATGACCTGCGGAGCATGACGGCCAGCGAGGGTTGGGTTCCTTGTGTCTTCTTGCTTATAGGGTACAGGCTAGGTGGGCTAGGAGAATCACCGAGTGGTAGGCCCCACAGGGCAATTGTGGGGAGGTATGACCCCTTTCTTCCATCCTCAGCCCGCTTCTTGCTGGGCTTTCGCTTCGGTTTTAGCATTGTCCTCCAAGCATGAGGAATGGGGTATCTGAAGAGGCCAACGTCTTTGCACACTCCCTTCGGCGATAGCACATCCCCAGCTGTCCTGGACCAGCTCTGTATCATTGTCCCACTGGCATGAGTGTTACTCTTGGTACTTAGCATCCTTGGCCCCTGCCCTTCCAATCGCCGACAGCGCCAGAGCGAGCGCTGTCTCAAGGCCTGTCCGCTGGCAGGCCCAGCTATCCACTACCACCCGTCCGCACCCACCTTGAGATTTAGCCGCTGGTCCGGTTCCAGGGTGCCCTCCGACGGCTCGCACACAAAGAACTGCCAATCCTTGGCCTTGATTACCTCTGCCGGCCGCTTGATCGAGAACTCGCACGGCACCTGCTTCTGATTGTGCAGCTGCACCGTGAACACCTTGCACTGACCCGTCAGGCAAGAACCAAAGTCCAAAATCTGCGAGGGAGATCAACGGATAGAAGGGAAAACATGAGGCGAGAAATACGATGTAGTCGGATAGATCAGGAGGCATGCCAGGCGGGGGGGGGCGTTAAGGCCTGGGAAGTGCAGCCTGACCCATAAGCCGTCAGGGAGTAAGAGAGCAAGAGATTGAGTTACGAGGAAGAGAGAGAGGGGCAGAGAGAGAAAGAAAGAGAGCGAGCGAGCGAGAGAATGAAAGAGAGCCAGAGACAGGAAGCAATCGAACACTTAGCCTCCCAGCCATTGGAACTACGTGTTAGGACGGGAAGGCTCCATGACCTCACCTCCGTGCTCATACGCATGTCCGGCATTTGGACGTGCGCGCGCAGCGTCAGCAGCACCGGCGGCGAGCCCTTGATGTTGAGCGGGTAGATCAGCTCCAAGGGGCCCGGCTGCACGCTGGACTTGTTGGCCTGCATGGTCACAGCAACATCCACGAAGCCGTAGTCCGGCGCGCCCGGCAGCCGCGCCACTACTTCGGGATCCACCTTGAAGCCGTGGACTTCTAGAAGGCCCTTTTCAAAGCGGAAGGACACCTGTGAGGAGAATGGAGGCAGAAGGATAAGCCAGCTGAGAAGTAGGGATGGGAGCGCGAGCTGTCGCTAAGGTGTGCCAGCGAGCAGGCGCAGGATGAGGAATGAAGGAGATGGAAGAGTTACAAGGGGGAGCAGAACAGAAAGGGGGAGCAACGTCCCGGTGTTGCGAGCTGTATACAATACGGCTGAAGGTTCGCTGGCCGTGTGCAGGGCTGTATGGATTGGAGATGATCTGCTGTGAAAGGAAAGGAGGAGCGGTCGCTTAGTGGCGGACTTTCACAGGGATGCTAGCCATAGCCACTACAGACATAAGCTCTTCGACCCCCCAAAACACCCCGCCGCTGCCGCTGTCGCTGCCGCCCCTGCGCACTGCAGCATACCTGCTGGGTGCCGGTGTTGGTGATCCGAAATTTCCGGGTGCGCGTAAGGCCCTTGACCACATAGCCAAAATCCAGCACGTAGTGTGATACTGCCAGCGCCGGGAGCGGCGGCTGCAGCGCCGCCAGGCGGGCCGCGCGGCGTGCTTCGTCGTCGAGGGGTGGGCCGCCGCGGTTGCCCGAGCCGACGGTGCCGATGGTCGCCACAGATACTGCACGTGTCAGCGTGGCCTTGCTGATGCCGGTGTTGGACCGCGCCGCAGCGCCGCGCGCCTCTCCCGACGCAGACGCGGAGGGGCTGACGAGCAAGCTGCCCTCATGCTGCATCGTGGGAGATGCGCTGAGGTGCTGCGAGTCTGCCCCGTCCGTCGCGGCACCGGGGTCGATAGACACAGACTGGCGGCCCGCCTGGCGGCGGCGCTCTACCTCGCGTTCCAGCAGCTGCTGGATGAGCCGCAGCCGCTCCGCCTCCACCTCCACACGCTTCTCTGACGATAGCTGTGTCGTGGTGGACACAGGTATGGAGTGTGCCGATGGGGCCCGCGGGACGGCGTTCCCCGCAGCAGCGCCGGCGCCTCCGGCAATGACGTTACTGCGCCTGCCGCCGGCATTGCCGCGACCGCCAGCCTGCGCGGCCCGCGACCCTCCTCCTGCCGGCGGTGGTGCGGAGGCAGGCACCAGCGCCGAGGCCGGCGGGGACACACCTGCTGCCACCGCGTCACCGGCGGCGCCCGGCGCCGCTACACCGCCGTCCGGCGGCGGGCCGCCGGGTAGGGTCCCCCCACGAATGTTGCGTGTTGCGTTGCGCTGCAGGCCAGCGAAGAGCGATAGAACGGCTTCGCCGGGCTTGTTGGCCTCATCGGCCGCGTTGGCAACCGCGGCATTGATGACTGCAAGACGTGCCTTCTCCACACATGCCATGAACTGTTCATCGCGTACGCGCGGCAGGTTGATGGATACGGATGCATAGGCACCCTCCACCAGAATCTGCAAGGGTACAGGCAAACAGGCGGGGCGTTGACGGGCAGCCGAGCGGCCGTGCACGGAAGGCATGCAGCCATGGCAACAACAAGTGCTAACAACAGCTGTGTGTGTTCTCAACGAGCTCTCTCTGCTGCTGGTTTGACTCCCCACGCAATGAGCCCAGCTGCCAAGCTCTCCCACGCCCAAATCCCACCTGGATGGGCACTGGCTCGAAGTGAGCCACCTCCACCAGCAGGGTCTCCACCAGCTTGTCAGGAATGCCCGGGCAAACCTGTAGCACGCAGTAACAAGGCAAAAGGTAACGCTTTAAGGGATGGCTGCAGCAGGCAGACTGGCTATCCTTCAAATGCGCGAGCGTGTGTGTGCGGGAGGGGGGGCCCCGTGTAGCATCAAAGCACCAGCATGGCAGTGAGTTGCAGTGCAGACCAGACTGCCGGATGAGCTTGTCTGGACAAGAGGCAAGTTCGTCTCAAATCAGGTCAATCTGTTTCTTGCTAGCTAGGTTTCCAGGCCCCCTAGAAGGATGGCAGCCGGCCTTACCCTGATTTTGACGGTCTCCTTGGTCAACGGTGCGACGGTCCCCGTCACCGGAACCGCCTCCACAATGCCAGGCCGTGAGAGCCGCGTGAAGTTGAAGGTGTAGGTGAACGGCACCTTGCCCGAGTTGCTCAGCGTCAGCTCGCGCTCCACGGTGCGGTCGTACAGCTGAATGCCAAAGTCCAGCAGCTGCGGGCACCCGGACAGTGGATAATCCCCGGGTTGCGGGAAATGAAACACGCCGAATGCCAAACGACACCCAAGCCCCAACGTAATCCATGCCACCTAATCAAACAAATGGGCATGTAAACAGCCGCCTGTGGCATTGGTAAAAAGCCCAAGTAAGTCCGTAGTGAGGAGCTCACAGCGCGTGCGCTGTGAAGGCTGCCCACGGAAGCCCAGGTAAGGGCTGAAGGGGGAAAACCGCCCTAGGGCCCCCACCCCACCCTGAGCCGCTCATCACAGCATCGCCACAACGCCGCCAGAATCGCCGCGACTTACCTGCGGCTCGACGCTGTACTTGATGTTGTTGGACTCTCCAGACATGTGAACCGTGTAAGCGGGGCCGCCCTCCACTTGACACACAGCTGAGCAGGACGCCTTGACGCCGGGGTACGCGAAGAAGGAGAACGTCATCGTCTCCGCCTCGCCGGGGCGCAGCACGCCGCGGATGGGCATCACGTCGAACAGCTGCGTGGGCGGCGGCTTCGGGCGGCCCTGCCGCAGCGACATGGACGCGACCGAGTTCACATCCTCCTGCACAGAGCCCTTGTCCCAGGCCCACGAGTACACGACGTCCACGTTGGAGGTGTTCGTGACGCGCACGGGCACGCGCCGTGTGGTGTCCAGGAGCACAGAGCCAAAGTCGATGGTGTGGTTCTCGAAGGACAGGTTCGGAAAGTCAATGTCGCCGTGCAGGTCCACCGCGTCGCGCTGCGGATTATCCACGTACAGCACTTGCAGCTTTGTGCGCGTTTGGATACTCTGCGTGGGGCAAGGGATCGTTGGGACAGTAAGGATGGATTTGACGGGGCCCAGGAAACGGACATGGAGATAAGGAGAAGCAGGAGGCAGGGGGCTCTGGTTCGTATGGGAATTATACCTTAACAACAAAAATGCAAGGAGGTAAGTAAGGTTAAGGATAATGAGGATAATGAGGCAAAGAGGCATGGCGAGACGGACAGAGCGCCTGCCTTTCACGCAAACTTTCCATCACGCAAATGGAGCAGGCTATCCACACATGAAGCGGAAGTAAGGATGAAGGACAAGAAAAAGAAGAGAAAGAAGGAGAAGGAACTGGACAGGAATGTTGGGTACAGTGACCGAGCCGCACCTGGAGATCCTCCTTAAAGTTGGGATCGAAAGTGACGTTGACGGTGCCGCTCTCCTCCACCTCAAGCGTCCAAGAGCTGCGGTCCACGGCGAACGGCGGGCTAGGTCTCAGCGCAAACGTGAGCGGCAGCGGCGAGATGTTCTTGATAGTCAGCGGCCGGGTCTGCGTCTCCACCGGCATGCCCTTCTTGTACACGTGCCGGAAGTGCAGCAGCCGCTCGGAAAAGTGCAACAGCGGCGTAGCCACATCGGCGCGCATGAACGTCTCGAACACGCGCCGTGCGCTCTTGTTGGAGTTGCCAAAGGTGCCGCTGCACACGAGCTGCTCGCGCACCTCACCCGGCACCAGCGCATTTCCGGTGATGGCGAAGGTGGCTGCCTCCTTTGGGCCTAGCTGGACCTGGGAAGAGGCCAACACGGAGGGATGCATGCTCTCAGCGGGGGTGAGGTCAAATAACCCGGACGGAAAATAAACCCCGACGAAAATTTCCAGTAGAAGTGATGGGCTGGGTTCCAACGTATCAGGGAAGCTCGAAAGCGGGCAGGAGTGGGAAGGAAACACCAGAGGCGCATGTGCGCAAATTGGGGCCCAAGGGGCGGAAGTGGGCTAGGGATGACTGCATAACACGACTCTTGGAACAGCTGCAAATGGGCCATGTGGCAGCTGAGGGACACAGGGCGCACCTTGTCGGGGGAGATGTTGAAGACGGGATGCGTCTCGGGGGGGATGAGCGACAGGTCGAACTTCTTGCCCGAGCCGCGGTGCGCGCGTGCATAGTCGCGCTTCAGTTCATCGAACCTGGGCCATAGCGTGCGCAAACCGGCGGGAAGGACACAAGTTGCATGCCTCGTGAAGAAGGCACCATTATAAGAGCCAGCCACAAAAGGACATTATCACCCGAACAACCAACACTTCGCGCAACAGGGGACGCAGGGCTAAAGGAAAGATGCTGCCGGTTAACAACACGAGCCCAAGCATTTCGCTTCATGATATGTCAAGACACATGGCCCAGTCGCGTGCACACCAGTACTCATGCATACCTTGTCTCCCTCCCTATCCATGCACCCAAGACCTCCAAGCGTCAGGAACGTGGCTGCAATGCTAACACGCAAAAGAGCCATCACGGTACGCCGCAGTAGAGCTGCCAAACTGCCGTCCCCCAGTCCCGCCCCTCCTCCTCCCGCGATCCGTTCCCTCAACTGCATCGGACAGAGGCGCTGGTACGCCACAGCGCCACCACCGAACCATGCCGACCCGCGGGTCGCCCTCCCTCCCTTACCTTGCGGAGGTCCAGGCCAGCAACACGCCCTTACGTCCCAGGTTGTAGACTGTCACCTCCCGGCTGAAGGGCCGACCCACAAACTGGTACCCAAAGTCCACCAGGCCGCTGGACAGCTCTTCAGCAAGGATAGCGCTGCCCGTGCCTGCGCCCGTGCGAATATGTGATACACACATTATGCATGTCAAGTCGTTCTATGACTGCGCGTTGGCACCACTACGCGCAAGAAGAGGGGGCAGGTGGGCTGCAAGAGCACACGGACAACAGCTGTTGACCGTGGTGAGCTGACACTTCCCCTGGGCAGATACGGGCCATGCTTGGGTTTCCGACTGGGTGCTCAGGGATGGGGCGCTTCACGCCAAGGAGTCCTTAACCAACCCCAAACTCAAGCTTCCCGAAAAGCCCCATCCGCTGCACGGTGCAAGGCAACAATCCGGTGCGCTGCGCCATGCCACACTGGACTAACTTGCACTGTGTGGCATATGGCCGCCCTCGCAGACGGTAGGCCCGAAGTCAAGACAATCCCCATGCCCTCCGAATCCGCTATTTCCTCCCCCTCCCCCGGCCACCAACCGCCTGGCGCTCGGACTCACCGCTGGCGGTCAGTGGGACGGGCATATCGGCACCCTCCTGGATCAGCACGTGCAGTGTATCCGAAAAATCCATACTCTCGTCCATTTTGACAATCACATGTGCCGTACAGCTCTCCCCGGGCTCCAGGTGCGCCTGGCGCGGCTCCACGCTGAAGACGCTGTCCTTGGACTCGATGAAGAGCTTGAAGTCCGCGGGAATGGCGCTGATGTTGTTGATCGTCAGTGGCAACGAATGCTCCTTGAGGACCGGCACCTTGTCAAAAGCAATTGTGGGAGTGATGGTTCTGTGGGGACGTAAAGGTGAACGGGGAAGGATGGAAAGCTCTTGAGTTAAAGACAAGCTTGCCCTTACGAGCTATTCCGAGGAGAAGAAAAGCAATGTGCAGTCTGGGACGTAAGAAGAAGGCGAGGGAAATCCACACACGCACGCGGGCTTGGCACAGGCGCACATCCCCAGTTAGGAGCTCCGCCGTTGCAGGGTTGTGATCATTAAAATAAAGAACAAGTACTCGTCAGTGGACGCTTCTTAAGGGTGAGTAGGCGTGCCATGTGGTGCCGGATGGATCGATCCCAATCCGCACCTCACTCCCTAATCGCCGCACTCACCGTCCATCGATGTCATCGCCGAAATCCAGCTGTGGCCCGATGCACTTGGCGTTAAGGATGAGCTCCAGGGGCGGCCCCTTGGATCCCAGCGCCTTGATGCGTACTGGGATCTGGATTCTGCCCAGCGTGTACGTGGTGAGGGTCAGCTCTACCGCCTGCTCTCCGCGTGCGGGAATGCCGCCTGAAGACGGCTCAACAGTGAAGGTTGCCAAGCCTAGGGAGTTGGGCTCCTGCGGCAGCACCTCAAACTTGGCGGGCAGCTTGGACTCGTTGACGATGCGCATCTCCTGCGGGCGGAGGGGTTTGTCAAAAACAAACGGGGTATATGTGAGATCAATGAAACTGAGCTGCGTGGGGGATACAGGAGCGAAGCAAAGAGCGTAGCGATAAGAGGGGAGCTGTGTGCATCGGGGTGTGTGTGTGTGTGTGTGTGTGGTGGGGAGAGATGATTTCTACATGGTGGCCTGACTTGGCAAGGCTGGTATGGCAGGCATAAAACCGCAATCAACGCCCCGGAAAGATGGCAGGACACAAAAGCATGTGCCAGAGCTGCCGCGGGGTCATAGGACTTCTTGGCCGCGTGAGCAAACCAGCGACTCTGGCCGCTTTGGCCATGCGCCTTCAAGGCCCCATGTAAGGCGCCCAACATCTCCCTAGCCCCATGTACTCTGCTCTCCAACAACAGGGGCCGCCATGCAGGGCACGATGGATCAGCAGCCGCTAATGGCCGCACGTCCATGTGAGACCCAGCTTTAAGTGCCAACTTGAACTCTCAGCACCGCTACCCGAGCGGGCGGCACAGCATCCCAACACCCGCACCGTCCCCGCCAACCCCCAAAAGACATAGCCGTGCGCAACACAACACGGCACGAGTGCAGTTAATGCGGAGAGAGAACACACACACACACACACATGAAGAGAGCACCAACCGGCATATGAGGCCATTTGCGGCCGCCGCCCTGCCCCCCGCCCGCCTTGCCAGTCAGTTCGCACCTGCTTGTAGGGGTAGCGCAGGCTGCACTCCCCAAACTCCAACGTCCGCGAATACAGGCTGAGCTTGGGTACCGCGCACTCTGCTGTGAGTGGCAGCACCAGCTGGCGCTCCGCCACACCGGGGATGTCCATGACTAGCTCTGTGCGGTAACGCTGAACCTACGCAAGCGAGCCCAAGGAGAAAGAGCAACGCGGCGCGGTAGGAAAAACATGAAAAGTTGCCATCCCCGGCGGGAGGAACAGCGCTAGCAAGTCGTAACGGGAGAGGAGGAGGGAGGAAGGGAGGAGGCAAAGCTAGAGCCGGGCCCCTCACTACCGTCTTGCTTTTGGATCGCCTCGCAACGCCTCCTCGCCACGGCTCCTCGCTACGCGAAAAGAGCTACGTAATTTCGCGATCAGCAGCTGGACGGTCCTCCACTATTCCTTCTTCTTCTGCTGCTGCCATTAATATCATGTCTCCCCATCCCAAGCGCGGCATTGCCCAGGCATTATTCCCTCGGCCCATGCCTTCACCGTCCGCCCTCCATCCCACCACCATCAACCCCCTCATCTGCCCCTGGGCCTCGGTTGGGTGCGCAATATCCTTTCTTCCATCCTAAACCCTCTAGCACGGTGTTGTGTTTGCACTTCCTTTCCTCCACCTTTCGCCCCCTCCCGCGCCCGCTCCTCTGGTGCATACCGTCCTGCTGATGAACTCCACATTGATCTTCACGCGGCCGTGCGGCAGAATGGTGCCCTTGGCCGGAAGGATCTGGAACTCGCGCGGCTCTTCGTGGTCGGTGGGTACCCGCCACAGGAAGCGCAGCGGGATCTCGCTGGTGTTCGTGAGCGTGAACTCCTTTGTGTACCTGCCGCGGCAACAACGGCAACACCAGCGGCCGGGGGGGTGCAAGCGTTGGGAGTGCCACCCCACAACAGAACAGGCCACGACAGCGCCCCAAGAGCATCCTTGTCCAGGTCGCTGGAGTCAAGGAGATGGCGCACTAGGAAATCCCCCAATGTGAGTTGCGGGTGCATGATAAGTTGTGGATGCACTCTCAAGTTCTCGCCTGGTTCGCGCTTGCTACGGGGGCTTTCCGGGGACGCCCTGGCCGGCCAGCAGCATCTTAGCCCCTGCCCCCCCAAACCTTCCTAAGGTGCTCCGCTATTACCCGCGCATCTGGCAGGTCTGCGCTGTGGGAGAGCTTTTCACACGCGGTATACACGTCCGTGAGGCCGATGGAGTGAGCACACTGACTAATACACACTAACACTAACGCAACACACTAACACACAACAACGCACTGCGGACGCCGCGGGGTGCGATGTGTGCTATCCTTAGAAGGGATTTTTTATCAGATATGCAGGAAGTAACCCAAAAGTAGTCCAAAGGCGTTGACGCAACGGACCAAACGCAACGCAACACGTGTTTTGTCTTGTGTGCGCTGGCCCGGCTCCACCCTCCAGTTCCAGCTTCGCCCAACAAGGGATGTGAGACGGTGGGCCCCAAACATTCTGTCAACGAATATGCATCGACATGTAACCTATCGCCGCGCCGTCGATCATTCCAGGCCCATAAAATGCTTGCCGGAAGCGCGGGATGACGCGGGTGGTTATCATCGACCATCGTAAACCACCCGCGTCCCAGTCCGCTTCTGCACCCAGCCCTACCTGAACCCGTAGGAGCACACCCCAAAGTCCAGTGCCTCCTCATCCACCTCGAACGACGGCGCACACACGCGGCCGCGGAACTGCAGGCTGAGCGGCTCGCTGCTGCCACGAATCTGCCAGGAGAAGGTCTCGTCAAAGGCACCCAGCAGGTCCGACAGCAGCTTCACCTTGATGACCTGGATCTGTCCACCTGCCAGGCGCCCGCTGGCCGGCTCAAAAGTAAACCGGCTACCAAAAGGGCTTCCTGGGGGTACCATCCTGTACTCCACGTCAATCTTGCCGCGGTTCTGGAGCTCGACCTCATACTGGTGCAGCGTGTTGACCCACGTGTCGCCCAGGTCAAGCACGTCGTAGGAGAAGACCGCGGCGGGGCCCAGGCCGCGGCCCTTGAACACCACGGGCAGGCGGTCCGCACGGCCCGCGACGTCCACATAGGCGGTCACCTCGTAGTCGCGCGCGTGGTCGGGGCTGAAGGTGACCACGACCTCCACCTCGCCGCGTGGCCAGATGGTGCCCTCCACCGGGTTGACCGTGAAGCTGCGGTCAGTGAAGAGGTACGCGTCCAGTAGCGCTTCCCGCTGGGCCTTATGTAACCGCCGCGACAGCTGCGCAGCGGCGCTGGAGAAGATCGCGTCCTCGTCTTCCGACGACGCGTCGGTGTCGCCACCGGCGGAGGCGTCGACGCCGACGGCGTCGGCGGCAGCGGAACCGTTCCGGTGATTGGCTCGCGGCGATGACGTCGTCAGCGTGTTCAGGCGTTGCGTCGTGATGGCCATGTCCTGTTCTGCGCTGGACCGCTGCTTCACGGAGAACGTCACGCTGCTGTCGCTGTTGTTGACAATTTTGAACGTTTTCTGGCTGGACTTGGTCACGAACGTGGACAGCATCGTGAGCACCCCCTGAGACACGCCCACATCCAGCTCGGTACCGTTGCCCAGCAGCTGTGCGTACACGCAGCGGCCGCTATCGTACTGAATTTCAAGCTCGCCCTCGTACCGCCCCACCGACGGCGGCTCGAATGTGACGGTGCATTGCAACGTCTCGTCGGGCGCCAGGTTGCCTGCTGTTGGGCTCACTGTGAAGGGCTGCGGCGCCGACAGGCTGAAGTGCGCGGCCTTGCTGCCCACGTTGCGCACGAACACCGTCTGCCGTGCCTCAACTTTGGCTGGCACGGACCCGAATTCTACCAGGTCGGGGAAGTCCAGCGCGGCCGATGCGCCCACCGCCAGCACCGGCACCACAAACTTTTCGCGCTCAGTGCACACCACGAGGTCACACGAGTAGTCATCCCGTGATTCCGGCCGGAAGGTAACCACGAAGGCCACCTCCATGCCCGTCGCGACTTTGCTGTCGTCCTTGCCCGTCGCCGCCGCGCGCCGCACGGAAAAGTATGGCGACTCCATGGGCAGGACCTTGACGCGGCGCGACACCTGTTATGGAATGGAAGTAAGCGCCACGTGAATAGCATGGTTACCGCCGGAGCCAGGGCCCACATCAATACGCGCATTACGTGACGTCCTCCTGGCGCCAGCGTCCCAGATCAGCCCATATAAAACCATAAAGATGGATGCTTGTGACTTGACGGGACCCCGTTACAGTTGCTTTGCCCTTTGATTAAACACCAAAAGGTATACATTGTGTAGCATACAGCATGCATGATCGTGCCCTTTCCGACCCGTACTCGCCCAACACGTTCCACTGCCGCCCTTTCCTCACATTGTCATTGTTACGGAGGTAGAGAGTGGCCTCATACGTCTGAAACGCCTCATAGTTGTGGAAAGTGACCTCCGGCGGAAAAGGCTGGAAGATGGGTTCGTCCACGGGTACCTTACATTCCACCTGTACCGGTACAGCATCACACATGCCGTGACATGTACCAAGGGCAACGCTTGACACAGACGGGTTTGCCAGTAGAGCTTACAGTGGGGAAGGGACACGTAAAAGCCGTGTGATTGTGACTGACGGGGACGCGGGTTAAGTGGGGGAACCGGTCAAAAGTCAACCGGGGGATGGGCCACCCCTCTTAGCCCCAGAACCCTTCAACCCGCCCACTGTGGCATCACACGCACGCGCGTGCCCAAATTGTCCTATCTTACATGGTGACTGAAGTCCGCTATGTTCAGATGCTCGATAATACGCGGACGCGGCCGCCAACCCTCCACATTCCGTCCAGTTTGCGACACCTCCGCAACCTGTTGGCTTGGCGTTTTCTGCGGAAGTACACATAGATGCTGGCATGCAATCCGCGGTGCACACAGCGCGTTCAGCAAGGACATGGCAACTACCTTTGCATGTAGGCTAGGATCCACGTCGCCATTGTATTTCTTGTACTTCAAAGTTGCCTTTGGAAGGTTCTCCTGTTGCGTCAAGGACCCTCCGCGCAGGGTCCCCGTCCCGACCATTGCTATTTGCGCCTTCTCCGCTTGTCATCCATCAAATTTACTTTGTGCACATCGAACAAATAATCGTAAATAATTTTATTTCGCGTCTAGTTGATTGCTTCACCAGTAACAATAGCGAGGCCTTCGAGTTGCGGCATAAGGACTCTGAGCAGAAGAAGTCTTATCAAGTAGTTCGCGCTCAACGTCTATACATTTTGGCATATAGCAACCTCTACCTGGCCGCCCGCTTGGAGGAACGGAACCGCTGAGAACGTCGTACATATTTGGAACACGTTCAGCAGCTCTTTACGTTTAGCATGGACAAAATACGATGAAAAATACGATGAAACAACATTTAAAACTTGTTGAGCTCATGTATTAAATCCATTCGTCATAAACACCATACGGCACGCGCTGCCTTTTGCCCACACCCTTGTGCACTTAAGGCCCCCTTTTCGCGTAGGCCGTACGCGGAATCGCAACACCGACCATGACCTACACACGATTGGGCCAAAAAATGCCTATCCCATAGCCCCATGCAGCATGGAACCAGGTCAATATTCAAATAAACCCAGATTCGCAAACCACCGGAAGACCGCATGCGTCACCGTCTCCAGTACGCGTCTTCATAGCCCCTCCACCAGGTCATGTTCATATCGATACTGCCGCACGAAACCATTAAATCCCCCACGGAGCACATACACGACAGGTCTGGAAGAATCCCCGCGCGTGCTTAGCCGCTGCGCCAACCGCAGAGCGCATCTGCACAACGGGCGGAGGGGCAAGGCAAACAATGCACGGCAAGCTTAGTCAGTGCCAATGCTTATTAACGAGGACTGCTAAACATCTTGGTGCACAGGGATCCACAAGCCCCTGTAAATCAGCACCTATAGTCAATACCGTAACCCTTAACCTTCCGGCAGTACAGTACAGTACAGCACCACACCTGGGGCCCCTTTGCTGACTGAACATGCAATGCACCACCACCTGCAGGGCACAACGGCAAGGGTCCATGGGTTCAAGGACTCCCCATGACGACTGCTCTCAACCCCCAAGGCCTCCCAAAAAGGAAGGGACGTGAGCTGCCTAGACCAGGCATCGAGGGTATCTAGCTGACCCAATAGCATCAAAGGTATGATGCGCACATAAGTTATATAGAGCATAGATCATGCGCGATCGGCATTTCGTAAGAGAACGTGGCGAACCCTGGATGTGGCCCATTTGGGGACATCTTTGCAGTAATAAGCAGTCGCAGTCGGCGTACCATGTCCTTCCCAATCAGGTGTTCGTCAATGAGCCCATCAATGTGGGGCTCGTTACACCATTCCTCTGATGGTGCGTTGACTGCGCCGCGTATATGTCCTCCAGCAAAATCCTGGTTCGGCACGGTGAGCAGGTGTCGGGTACGCAAGCGGCATCAAACAGCCCGGTGCAAGCGTCCTTTATCTAAACCAAGCCGGTAGCCGCTAGCCTTTCCCTTGACTGCAATGCTGATATACGCTGTACAGAGAGGTGCTCTTCGTGAAATACGACGTTATACATGCTCTTCGGCCGTGCCAACCTCAGGTTTGCACAACCTGCCCGCGAGACACTTCGAGCTCCTCGCCCCCCCTTACTTCAGATCCAATGGTGCGTTAGCAGCACTTCAACCTCAGGTTATGCTATTAAGGCCGCCGAGCGCACGTTCGTGGACCCCTTGCAACACCCTCGGGTCATGGGCTCGGTGCGCTCTGCATAATAGGCACGCACCTCATCCCGAACGTCGAGGACAAGCACGCGATCTTTCTGCTGTGGATGTCTCAGTGTACAGGCAAGCTGAACGGGTTCAAGGAATTGAACCAAAGACCCCATCAGGGAAGTCCTCAAAAGATGTCCCTGATTTGCTTTGGCAGGATAAACCTTATTTGTGATTGCTTAATGTAGTGATCCGATTGCTCGTATGTCTACTGTGGCTTGTAAAACCAAACCAGAGCCGAATACTAACGGTCCCCAAATTACTCTAGTGCTTCTGCATTACTTCTTTAGCAATTGCATCCTTGCTGTATTATAACAGCTCCAGCCACAACACATGGCAGCTATAGGAAGGCTCCGGAGCAATGCTTGCTGACATGGACACACGGTGTCGCCCCCATGCCTAAAACGTCCCATTCCGCTTCCATTTAGAAGTAAAATCATATACTTTTCACTTAACAGTCCCAACAATATCACATTCATACACTAGCTTTGCGAGTCCTATATTGTTGTTCAGTGCAGAAGCTGCCCTGCAGTTCTTCCTAATCCCGAGATTAGCGACACTGGGTATTTACTGGTAATTTCAAGACATGTCTAAAGCGGATGTACTGCCTCCGGGCGCACAACTGCGTAGAGCCTTCGGCATGATTTCCACGAGCAATGAGCCGCTCGCGGGTTCCTTGCTTGTTGCAAGCATCAGCGATGCAATGACGCGACGTAGTAGCCACAGCCAAGCGAGTACATCTGACCCCTCGCCTCGCAGCAGTCGTGCGCGGATTGAAGGCCGCGCTTGTTTGCCGTTAGCCTGGGCACTCCAAGCAAGCAGCCCGACGCTCGCCACCAGCCTTGACGACGCACTTTTCCGTGTAGCCCCACGGCGACAGCAACAGCTGCCGCGGCAGGTGCAGCACTTCCTTAGCTTGCCGCAAGCGGAGGTGGCTGTGCGCGCATTCCAGTTCCACGTCCTCGCGCGGTTAGGCTTTATGGTGCGGATGCAGCAAGCAATACGTCAGCAGCTCGAACGGACAAGCCAGTGGCGTCCGTTCCGGCGGCTTCGTAGCTCCCATGTTGGGGCGGAGGATTCTGGGCGCAGCCACCATACCGCCGTAACCAGGACTGGCCGCCAAGCGCAGCGCTGGATGGAGCAGGGCATGTTGCATGAGCGCGAGCTGAAGCTCGAGGACGCCGTGAAGTGCTTTGAAAAGGCAGCGCAGGTCGACCCCACGAACGCCGAGCACCTGGCCCGTCTCTCTAAGGCCCTATCGGACATGTCTTATATCCCCGGCACGCCAGCCGAGCGCGCCATGGAGCTCAACCGGCGAGCCATTGAGGTAGCCCTTCAGGCCGTTGCCGCAAACCCCTTGTCGTCGTACGGGCACGTGGCCTGCTGCGTGAGCCGGGGGCGCCTGGCGCTGTTCCAGGACAATCGCACAAAGGTGCAGCTTGCACGTGAAGCCCAAGATGACGTCCGAAAGGCGTTGGAACTGGAGCCAAACAACGACGTGGCGCATCACCTGCTGGGGCGATGGGTGAGTCGTCTTTGCGCTGCTGCCTCGAGTGCCGGAAAGTGGGTCGCTCTTGTTTAGCCTAGACCCTCTCCCCTTTGGGTCATGTTATGTAGGGTTTGCCTCCCTGCATGGATGACCTAATCCATGGAGCAGCAGTCCAAAGAGGCTTGGGGGGATTTTGTCAGGAATGCCTGGGACCGTATCTTCTCTCTTGATTCGGACACGCTGAACTGCCCCTAAACTAAGCGCACCGCCGCAACTTGCTGAGACTTGTGTCTTCCGTTTCGCCCCCGACACGACACGACACGACAGAACTATGAGATGGCGAGCGTGAATGCGGTGGTACGGACCCTCATCCAAATGCTGTACGGCACATCGCTCATGGCCGGAAGCTATCGCGAAGCGGCTCTTTGCTTCGAGGCGGCCGTCCGCATCCGGCCCGACTTTCTGATTCACCGCGTGGAGCTGGGTCGTACGTACTTGAAGCTGGGTCAGCTGGAGTCCGCAGTGCGAGAGCTGGAGACGGCGATGGCGCTTGACGTGCCCGACATCAATGCGGTGCTGCAAAAGGTCGGTTCTAGCTCCAGTTCCAGTTCCAGTATAGGGTTAATTGCAATATCCACCTTTGATGATTCGCGCGTATGATGGCTGCTTTGGAGCCCACCGTTTGGCCATAAGAAAGAAGTTAGGTCTGTTCGCGCCGCAAGAGCAAGCGCTGGGATGAAACGCGCGTTGCGCATGTGTTGGGGGCGATGTAGGGTGGGGATGAACTCGCTGTGTGGCCCCCGTGCCCGTGACCCAAATCGGACACTGAACATGCAAAGTGGCTCTTTTGGAGGAGAGATGTATGTGTTGGGGGGATTGTATACACCACCTCCGGCCTAACGGGCGCCTCATGACGCCACCTTTTGTTTTGGTTTGGGTGGGCTGGGGTACTCAGGGTTTACTAGGAGGAGACTGGAGGATTTATTTCCTTTTCTGGGGGGTAATACTGTGGTGAGCCGGTTGCCAAGACTGCATGGCAAGAGGGCCATGGGGAGCACCAGCACCAGCACCAGTGAGCTGCTATTGGTGCCGCTGCAGGGATGACTGTGACGCTAATGATTGTTAAGGTCTGGTCTCGTCCATGTGTTACTATGAGTTGTTGTCCCTCTTTAGCTTCCGCGATATGGCACCCGCTACCACCATCACAACAACAATAACACCCACAACGACAGCAACCATTTACGTCGCTTGTGCTCCGCCACATGGCTCCTGCAGGAAGACGCGGTGCTGCTGCTGTCGAAGCTCAAGCCCAGCGGCAGCAGCAGCAACAGCAATCGCACCCCGGGGAGGTGACGCACGCTACCTGACCTGCGAATGGTGGAACGGTTGGTGGCTGCGGGAGGGAGAGGGTAGCAGGGTAGCAGCACAACAATGCCCTCGTGTGCTCCAAATATTGGCGGTTATTGGCGCTCGTAATGCTGCTGTAAGCTGAGCCTGCGCTCTGGTAATATTGCCACCTGCAGGCCTAGGACATGGGCGCGGACCCGTGGGGAGGCCGACGCGCGCGGCGGTTTGAAATAATAAGAATCGGATATGCACTTTATATTCCTTATGTAGACTGATGTGAGGTCGTCAGGCCTTTGCAGGGAGTCTGAGAGGAACGTTTAGTTTTATACGAGGAGATCCCCAGGGTCTTATGTGTATTGGAGAAGAGTGCGCGAGAGAGAAAAGAGAGTGTACGCGGCTTATCATGCGTCCTTGTTAACCTGCGCGATCGTGATGGTCGCCGTACAGGGTACGGCGGCGCGTTCATTGTACAGGTTTCTGTTCGAGGTTTGTGCAAGGAAAGCCCTTTTTGATGCAGCGGGGTGGGTGGTGCTTGGATGGATGGGGACAAAGACGGATGCGGTAGGAGTTGGGGTATGGTGCGGATGGTGCATGCGCGACACCGATTGTGTTGCCACTTCGCAGGCGCAACCCCCCCCTTTTTTTACGCGTCGGTTTGTCTGGACTCGGTCTTAGCTGTGAAGTCCCGCCTGCACGTTTTGTCGAATGTAGCGCATTTCAGTTTAGTTCCCTTCAGAGAGAGTATGTGTTTTTGTGTGTTTGTGCGTGTAATAGGTAAATGTTGATGTTGATGTTGTTACAGGGTGGTTAAGCTTCACCAGTGGCCTCCTTCCCGAGGCAATTCCCTGCTCTCCCCTGCTAGAGGGGCACCCTAAGCCATTCACCCCATCCGACTTCAGAGTGTACTCTTTGAGTTTGGCAACTCACCACCAGCATCCAACCAAATCTAGCGGATCGACGGCGCCTCAACTTAGTTCCTGGTCAGCTCGCGAGTTGATTTTATCACGTCCTACACCGTCCACAAGATGGGGGGCCACCTCCCATTTCACCACCTCTCAAACACCCGAGAGGTCGGCAGGCGGATTTGAACCCGGGTCGACCGGGAGCAGAAGTCAGGCCTTAACCTCTGCCAGCCGCCTGCCTAATGTTGTTTAATTAGAGAGCTGTGGAAGTGAGAGGGCAATATGTGGGAGGCACCAAGCTGCGAACAAGGCCGCGGAATGCTGGTAATGGCGAAATACGGGGTAGTCTGTCGGCGTCTTTGTCGCCATCCGCTGGCGCTGTGTAGCCCCACTGTACTGGCGGCGCTGGAGAGCTTGACGTGTTTAGCGCCACGACGAGTAGGGCTTGCAGGTGCCGGCAGTGTACGTGAAATCATATCGTAATCTGCCAGAGTGGACGCAGGACGCTTCGGGTCGTCGTTTCCTGTCCTGCTTGGCCAGAAGTTGATCCAGGAGCTGCTTCGGATAGAATGCTGCCCTCGGCCGATTCGGTTTTGTGGTGTCAGATTTGGGCGATATGAAGGTAAATTAGTACTGAGTTGCGGTTGCCCCCGCGTTATGAAGAATTTCTGGAAGTCTCTCTGGCATTTTGTGGTTAAATTTATGGCTGCCCCTGGTGGTGTATATTATGGTGCATACATACATACAGTTGTGTGTGTGTGTGCGCGCAGCCATTTGGTGGTGGGTTGTAGTGACCTGGCGATATATGCAGCATGCTGATACTTTCTTATTCAGAACTTTCGCGGTTTGTATTGATAGTACTTGTTAGTGATAAAAGTTCTTCCAGATGCGGTTACAGGGCGGCTGTGCGCAAAAGACCGCCAGAGGCTTTTAGCATAGAGGAGGAGGTGGTTCCCGTCGGGACAGGGCGGCACCCTGTCCCCCCCTGTCCTCTGCCCCGCACACTCCTTAAGTCTTTTTGCTGGAGGAGGCCTCTGCTGAGTGCACCCACATTATTATATGGGAGTTGCAGGGGTCTCGGTGAATCATTTTGCAGTCCCAAATTCTTCTGTGTAAATACATCTTTTCACTTTCAGTTAAAGCATGTACTTGGCGAGTAATGCATAACGGTGTGTGGGGAGGAGGACGCGGGGCATCCGTGGGGGGCAGCGCTGCCACTCTCCCTTGCGATATGTAGTACCTGCCCATCGCCATCACCACCCATGTACACGCCCGGGGCTTAGGGTTTACCCGCTTACCCTGGCGCCATGAAGAGCCGGGCCTGTGGCAGTCCCCCGCATACTTTCTATCTGCGTTGAGACTTCCCAACAGCAGCCAGGCAGCATCCCCACGCCGGCCCAGAAGGACGCAATTCCTACACCATCGTGTGCATTACCGCAGGGTAGAAATTTGACTGGTGTCATAATCCTGCTCCTGACCCCTGCTACCGTACCGCCATCACCACCAACACAAGGCTAGTCTTCCCAGCGCCACTGCAATCACTCCTGCCCCGAACCCATCTCCCGCGCCTGGGCCCCCGTCTTCGCCTGGCCCGGCCGCACGCAGAACGAGCAGCAGTAGTGTGCCGGCAGCTCGTTCATGCCGCCCTCGTCGTCGGAAAAGGCCGCCACGGCACGCAGCGGGTTATGGATGGCGCGCCCTGCGCCGTCGTGCAGTCGCGGTGGCAGCCACTCGTTCGGCTTGTGACTCCAAACATTGGCGCCGGGGACCAACACGCTGCGCTCCCTCGCCAAGGGCTGATCCTCGGGGATGTCCGCCAGGCCCGGGTTGGCATCGTACAAATCGTCAACGGGCAGCTTGAAGAATCTGCATTTAGAGGAAGAGGGGGAGAGTGAGGTTGTGCCGTCGATGCGCAATGCATCTGAAATAATTAGGCTGCTTCTGCTTCTGCTGCTACTTCTGCTTCTGCTGCCGTGTTTTGACGGGTTCTAACGGTTTCCTATGGCATTTGATAAGGGCTTGGGAATCCCAGGTACGGGACGCGCGTGGTGGGCACACGCAGCACACACAGGGGTGCGTCCCATCACATTGCGCCGTGCCGTGCACACACACACACACACACGCACACACACATACACGCGCACATACACGCGCACACACACATACACACACACACACGCGCACACACACATACATACATACATACACACAATGCAGCACCTGGATACGTCGCTCAGCTTGTCGCCCAGCTGCAACGTGATGTTGACGTCTTTGTGCTGCACATAAAAGTGGTGATCGCAATAGTTGACCGCCGGGTCGTCCTCGGGAATGGGGCTCGTGAAGGCCATGACCTTGTAGGTGCCGGGAGGGCAGGGCTGGTCGGGAAAGGCGCACTGAATAGTGTCCCCACGGCCGTGTTGGTCGACCAATACCTGCAGTACACATACACGCAGCCAAGCAAACCGTACAATGGGCCGCAAGTGGAGGAACGGCGTCGTATTTGGACTATATACGCTCATTATTATGGATAGCTGCTAGGGCCGGGTGTGGCGCCCGGCGGCGTTGGAGTGATGCATGAATCTGATGTAGACACACTTGCTGCTAAGGCGGCAATGCAAATCCATATGGACGGTGCATTTTGCGCGCCGCCTCCATCTCAACAAGAACGGCTGAGCTGAGCATATCTATACAGCCTCCTGGTAGTGCGCGACCCCAGTTCCCCATTGCCAGTCGAACTGGAGGATAGAACATGTATGAGATGCGTGCGTGAGACGGATCATCTAGTGTGGCGGCCGGCGGATCCTGCAGTCCGCGGCAACCAGCAAGCGACCAGACCATCCAGGCCGCACCTGCGGGGCACTCGGCGCCATCTCTGGTGGCTGTATCTCCCGGGGAGAACTTTCCAAACACGTCCCACCTGGCTTTACCATGTTCCCTTCATCCGCTTTCCCAGCTTTTTCTCGTCAGCGCACGTTGACTCAGCAGCACACCTTGACACCACCACGAGCATCTCACGCCGCCAGGCTCCCTCGCTTCAATTTTCCTAACCCACCTCTGCCATGCCGTCATGCCGTACCTGCTTGACGAGGTCACGGCACGTCAGCACCGGCGCCAGCTCCACGTCGCTCGGGATTTCCCCACGCCACACATCGCCCGGGACCGGAACTTCCTCGCGTTCGGACCGGTAGTCTGTGCAAAGGAAAAGGGAGCACAGCATCGCTCAAAAGTCAAAACACGCATAGCTGCGAGTACGATTGTTTGTTGAAGGGTGTCGCTGAGCGCGTTCCTAAACGTCCTCCATTGACATGAACTAGTAGGCTACGCGGGGAGATTGTCAAGGATAGCGCAAGAGCGCCTTTACCGATGGAAATGGTCATCATCGCCCCGCGGTGTCAGCTGGTTATGGGTGTGCACATGCACGTGGGGCAGGTGAGGGTGGGGTAGGAGGGGAGGAGAGGAGATGCAGCAGGTGTGGAAAAATGGAGGAAGAAGCCAGAAAGTCGGGAAAGTGGGATGGGGGTTTAAAAAGGTATAGGAGAGTCTTTGCGGAAGTGGATGCCAGTGTGTTTCGTGTCAGGAGCCCGGGGACCCCAGGGGGGGGGGGCATCCACAGGGCGTGCCATCCCTGCGAAACACCCGCCTGTGTCGTACCTTGTAGGGCCCAGCTGTAGCTGCCGTGTAGCGCCGTTTCCTTAATATCAAACCAGCGTGCGTCGCGATCGTCGTACACCGGCTCCCATCCGGACAGTGGCAGAGTGTGGCGTGGCCTGCGGGTTGTTTTGGGTCGTTTTTGGCCAGCGTGGCGAGCGTGATATGCGCACGAGGCATTGTGCTTAACTGGGTGCTGACTGTGTTGCGCTGTGTTCTATGTGCTGGGGGCTTTCCTGCTTGGGTTGCAATATTTTTGCGGTGCAGGCGGAGATTCTGAAGACCTACAGAGACAGCAGTTTCGGCACACGACGGACACACGGTGGGCACCATTTCGCTGGTGGCTAACTCCTCTGGTCAAGTTATTCTTCTGCCATCTTCGCCTGTTACTGCCCGCGCCTCAGAGCAGTAAACCACGGCGAGCTCAGCTGTGGCTAAGCCAAGACGAGCTCCATGACAGGGCTGCTTTTAAGCAAAATAGCATTCGAGGGAGCTCGAGTGCGGATGGTAGCATGCAATGGCTGCGCGTCTGCCTGGCAAACAAGTTAACCGACAAAAGCGCGGGAGAAGCGTTTGAAGCATGCACCGGGATTACCTCAGGGCTATGCTGCGCTTCCCGACAAGGCGGGGTGTGTCGTCCGAGTAGTCCAGGTGCAAGCCTGCGGTCCTCCGTCCAGCGGTGCCAGGGGCGCTGGTGCTTGCGATGCCGCCCCGGCCTGAGCTAGGGTGCAATCCTGAGCTCACCGCCTCCTTGAACTGCTGCACAAGGCTCTGGACACCCGGGGCCATGCGAGCCCTTGCGTTGCTGCTGCTGCTGCTGCTGCCGCTGCTGCTGGGTCGAGTATTTTGTTGCTGCATGGATGGAAATGGTATTTTGAAAGGGCCCAAAGACCATCCCTGATTATCCACTTGGTCCCCACTACCGCCACCGAGTAGTCCCGGTGGGATTAATGCAGACGCGTACGCCATGGTGGCGGCAAGTAAGTGCTAAGTTCGTGGCAATAAATTGCCTTAAAATTGAATGTCGTAGTCACCGTAGTGAGCTGGTTGCACTGCGCAGATGGAGGCAGCCTTGTTCGTACAATGGACGACAGTTTTCTGACTGAGCTGAAGAGTTGTAATTATTCTGTTATCTGCAAGGAAGTAGATCGTGCCGCTGTAAAGTTTTATTATAACTGAAACTGGAACCATTTCGTGACGGCTGCAGCGAATAGCTCTTTTCCAAACAAGACGATTTTGCAATGGATGTTAGCGCACTTATAGCCAGGCGAGCACAGCACCGTCTCGCTGGGCCGAGCAGCCAGTGCATGCCGCCGTCGTCCGTCCGGTCACGCTCGCATTGCAGCCGCAGAGCTCCAAGCCATGCGGGGTCCCGGGCACGCGCAACGGGAGTTTGCCGGTCAACGGGCAAGACGGTGACGCCCTCTCCGCTATTCGAGGAGGTGGCTCGCGACGACGGCTACTTGCGGGTTGTGGATTCTAACTCAGCACACCCCGATTACGATGATCCGGACTGGATATCAAAGGTCGAAGATTGGCAGGAGTTTTGGAATTATCAGAACTGGGAGCTGGAGGTGGAGGACCTCGAGACGGAGGAAGGCAACATGGCCGGACCCATCGAGGCTTTGCGTCGCGCAGAAAAGCTCATCGACGCCTTCACCGAAATGGATATGCGCACGGACATCGTGAACTGGATGTCAAGCCCGCACTCAGAGGACGGTTACGAAGAGGATAAATGGATAAACCCGCCGATGGACGCGGAGCGTCCCGATCCAAACCCCACGTTGTTGCCCTGGGACCTGCGTGCAATGGCAGAGAAGCGCCAGCAGCGCGCGATGCTCGACGCAGAGTGGCGCCGTCGCCAGTCTCGCATCGGCAAGCTCACCTACCCTCACATGGATCAGCACCGCGACGTCCGCGTACAGCGCCTCACGGGCGACGGCTATCGCTACGACTGGACAGAGGAGGAAATCCGCCAGCTCATCGTCAATAACGGTCTTGCATGCCGGCCTGAGGATCACGGCGCGATAGTGGAAAATCCATTGGCCGTACAGGACTACCACGCGCTAGGGGTCCATTACATTGAGGAGACGGAGGAACTGCTCGAGCGCACCGGGCACTTGGCGCCGCGTGATTACCGGGTACAATACGACCGGGAGTTCATTTTGCACGGGGAGGACTACGGCGAGGATGAGGATCAGCTAGAGTTGGATGCGCTGACTGAGCAGGCGGAGCATGAGGGCATGCTGGAGGCGCTGGGGATGGTTGGACTTGATGAGGATGACATTGATGTGGAGGAGGATGAGTACGTGGGGGATGTGGGGGAGGACGAGGAGGAAGCGGACGAGGAGGAAGACGACGACGAATGAGGGAAGCAAGGATTGTTGGAGAAAAAGGAGGAGGAGGAGGAAAGGTACATCGAGCACTGCTTTGTGCCTGGGGCCTGAGTAGGTGTGGTAAAACAGGTAGGGGTTGGGCCGGGAGGGGCCTGGTTGGGCACAGATGGACGTGGGGGCCAGGGACGCGGGCGGGAAGTGGAGTGGGATTCAAAACAAGTGGACCCAGATGGGGCGCATGGAACCGCAGGACCTCCGATCAGGACCAGGGGCTCAAGATTGTGATTTCTGGGCGTGGCTGGGGTGAGGTTCTGAGGTAGTTTAGGCTGGCCGCTGCAAATGTGTTAACGGTGTAGGAACTGACTTGCTGAGCATTAGGAGCAGCAATGAGTGTGGAACGTTCTTGAGTATTTGTGTACTGTGGGAAGAGGCCCAAGGGGCCCAGAGCAGTGAGTAGGGATGACCAGGGACTAAGGAGCCAGACGCCTGGGCCGGCTAGAACACTGGCCTAATACTTTAGGTCCGTTTGGTAAATACTCGCCTTGCCAAATATGTTGTATCTTGGTCGGGGATGATGACTGTGCTCCTATTGATGAGCGAAAGAGAGGTGGAAATGACGGTGGAACCTCCATGAAACTTGACTTGTAAGGTCTGTTTCTGTGTTTCCTCGTGTTTCCGTGTTCTCTTGTGTAATCATCAAACACTCGACCCTTTGACTCCAAAACCCTGAGACCGCATTTGTAAAGCAGCTTGAGCAAAACTTTCCTTTCGAACACATGAGTTGTAAGCTATGAAAATAGTTATGCAGCCGACTACATCATCATTCCATGCTATTGCTGTAAAGGGCATGTGTGGTCCGCTGTCCGGCGGCCGTTGTCTGCTCGTTAATGTAAAACTGACAAAGAAGATAAGCCTTGTGCAACAGTATACTCCTTCTGGTTGGCAATATAATGCTGAAATTAAAGCCATATGGGCGGTAGCCCTTAATAGAAGGCCAGACATAAAAGCCCTATTCACAGGACATCCGCCCACATCAACGAAGAAAAAATGGCGGTAACAGGGCGTTTTCTGAGCTCTAGTCCTAAGGTACTTCTGGCGGCAATCGCTCGGAGGCCTACTGTGAAATGCCCACGTTTGAATCACCGCGCCTCGGTCTGCGTGAGGGCTATGACACTCAAGGTACAGCAAAGCCAAGTTCAGTACCTCGGATCTTGCCCCTGAAAGATAGAGACTTATACCTGGGGTTGCAGGCCCTTCCAGTGGAGGCGTCCATCCGCCCTGCATCACCACGTACTAAGGAGCTCGCAAACGTGAGTTCCACATGGCAAAAATTGTGTACCTCTGTATAATCTATAACCTCTTAGCCCTTTGGAAAGCTTATTTTGACCCTACTTTTATCCAAATCGCCAGCGCATCATGTTGGCGCCAGGTGTTGTCCCAGGGGCCAGAGCCATTGTAGTGGGGACAGGCGCCCTGCCTGTCATCGACGTGCTCAAATACCTGGGGGTGCAGGTAAGAGGGTTTACTGGGAAGGTGAGCGGTGGGACGTTGCCGGGTACTCCACACCATCGCACGCACCTTCATTCACGAGTTGACATACTCGCCATACGCTTACTTTTCCTGCATGTGAGGATGCTTCCAGACTGCTGCCCTTTCTCTCAAAGCGTTAAGATCCGATCTAAATCCTGGTTCTTGTGAACTTACACGAAGCCAAAGCTTCATCGCCCACGCAAAAGCGCACCCACCTTCGTTGCCAGCGACCTAAATTCGACCCTCACCCTTGGCACTGCATAACTGCTTGGCATGTTCCCACTCAACCACTTGGCTACCTACTTATCCAATTACCCTACCCTACGATACCCAACCTAACCTACCTATCAACCCCAACCTACCCGACCCGACCTACCTACCTACCTATCTATCCTAACCTAACTGCCTACCATAACCTAATTTCCTATCTAACTACCTGATGGCCCGGTGCACAGGATATCCTGGCTGTGGACATGAGCTCGGAGTTCCTAGAAGTGGTGACTACAGCGCACGGTGTGGCCAGCACACTGGGGAACCAGCAAGGTAGGTAGCTAAGGTTAGTTAGTTAGGTAGGTAGGTAGGTAGATAGATAGGTAGGTTAAATTATAAGGCAGGTGGGCTGTACTGTTACCTCCAGGGCCTGCGGCTGCATTCAAACGTGCCGTGGCGCGGACTGCGACCAAAGTATCTATAGGACGTACATACGGACATACGCGCACATGTGTAGCATTATGCTGCCACAAGAGCGCATCCGCTTACGAGGTGTGCCTCGTAACGTATCTTTACACGCCACATGCCCTATGTTTCCTGGGATTGTGTCGAGTCGTTGTACATACCCAAACCCCCACAGACGCTCACAGATCACCCCCCATGCGGTGGATTGGGGATCGGAGGTCCAATTAGAAGCGTTAGGCAAGCGTTTCTCAGCCTGCCTGTATACCTGTCTGCCTGCCTGTCGGTCCTCTCCCCTCCATCTCTGCGGCGACGGGATTGTTGCTGCAGGTGTTCGTGTGTGGCGGGGGGACTTTACGGAGCTACCCGCTTACATGGGCCCCGCCGAGGTGGTGGTTTTCACGGATGAGCCATTTGGAACGGCACTGGCACCCAGGTACGAGCAGGTTGGGATGATGTGATGGTCAGGTGGGGGTGTGTGGGGTGTTTGGATGGGTTGTGGAGAGGGCCGCCTCTTCATGTACTGAGGGGTTTTCTCAATGGTTCGGTTAAATGGCCATCGCTGGCCTTGGGATGTTGAGGAGGATTGGCGGGGGGAACTGTCCAGCTCTGTTCAGTTCCACTGTGGAGTTATCGCCGCGCCATCCGGCTTTTGCGGGTGCTGCTTTTGCGGATGCTGCTGCTGGCGCATTGCTGCCTCCTGCCCTATCCGCACACCTCCCAGGGATGCGCTCGTTAAGGCCTGCCTGACCACCCAGCCAGGAGGCTGTATCATTATCAACTCTGAAGCGGAGAACCG